>NW_028186360.1:1100653-1103817 GCF_003343005.1 Rhea americana | reverse complement strand
TTTTTTTCTCTGAAATTTTCCAAAAAGTTCATCCCGGGGCTAAAGCTCAGCATGGAAAATTTCAGTTGAAAAGATTTAAGCTTGTCCAAGTTATTAACAACTGAAAACTCAATCTTGTAATATGGAGTATCAGGCAGTTCTAACATATAATATATTACTAGTCTTTTATGTACATGCTTTTCTATGTACAATGTGGCTGGAACCCTTGGAAAGAGTTCAGTTACTGTTCCTACTGAAACTAATTCAAGTTATACCTCCAATTTAGTGGAGCACGCTGAGACAACTGCTAAGCCATATGAGAGCTCAACAATTTGTACGATATTTGCCAATACTTTTCAACAGTATTTGAAGCAAAATGGTGTGTGAGTTTAAACCACCAATTTAAAGAGGTATACCTATTTCTTTCAGCTTGCCTCTGGACTAGTTTATTGTGTGTTACTATTATAGTTTTGGAGGAGTGTTTTTTGGTTTCAGCTTTTAAACATGTAACTAGAGAGCAGGTGAATATGTATACAGAGGTGTGATTAAAAAAACATTCGTTGCTCTGTGCTTAATTACCTTGCTTCGGGTGATAGTTAACTTTATGACTGAGAAAGATGTTTTGGAGAGCCAATCCTTGTGTGCAGTAGAGTGATTTACCAGATTTGTTATCTGGCACTGTTTATTGTGAAAGGGCTGTTTGGAAAACTACCTATTAGAAAGAGATAAAGGAACATTTAATTAGATCCTTTCTACTTCTCCTAAATCACTATGGCATATCTGGCCTCACATCTCATTGATACAGCCTATGGTAAATCAACCTGTATCCATTTGAGTAATCTAGTAATCTCCACCTTCCTCATCTTGATTTATGGAATGCCRCTCAACTGTGCTCATTGCTACCATAAAAGAAGCCCTGAATGTATTCAGTTTTTCATTATAACTGAGAGCACCTTGCAAGTACAAAAGGTGTTTTGCAAGAGATTTAAAACTTCAGAGTAGAACATTCAGTTCTACAGTGATCAGTGAAAGAAAAGAAAAATCTTCATTTTTCCATTATTTTACTTCTTTATAGTGGGTGAGGATATCATATTTTTATTGATTATAGCCTCTTTATGTACTCTAGAGAAACACATCCAAAGCCTTAGCCTTCTAATTTAAATCATCTTTGTAGAAATTAGAAGAGAAAAATAATTATGTCAGTACATAGAATGAAGAATAGTGATGGTAGAATTAGCAATTTTTCAACATCCATCCTTTCAGGTAATCGATACATAATCTTGAAAGCTACAAGGGGCCTTGCCTCTTAACTTTTATAATTAGCTCCATTTCAGCCATTTGTAATTCTGCCCATTATTTTTCAGTGTTTGTAAATCAAGGAACTCAGTGACCACAAATTACTTTAAACTTTTCTGCTGTCATGCTATGATAGAAGTCATAATAACTGCTGAAGTGCTGGAGTATTTGAGCTTTATTTTGCTAGGCCTTCATTTTGCAAACATTTACACACATCCTTAACTTTCTGCATATAAATAGTCCTATTAGTTCAGTACTTGAAGGTACTTTAATCTGTGAGTAGTTCCATGGAATATGTTATGGCTTCAGACTCTGATCTTGTGAGAACACCTTTCGTAGCTGATACTAAATTCAATTTCAAACTTGCTTTAGACTAGACATGAAGCTTATAAATGGTGACCTGAACAGCAAAAAATCAAATCAAATGCGTAGTTATACAAAACACTTTAGCTCAAAATTTAGCTGTGTAGTCCCAGGTTTGCTGGATGTTATGCAAAACAAGGGGGAGAGTAGGGGAAAATGGAGAGTTAAATCACAAAGCTCTACAAATAGAAGACCTAGCATAAATTTTCTGTTTGAAAATCTTCAGGGTGATGCATTAAAAAAAAATCCATATATACTCAAGCAGAGAACTTGAAAACTTTAATTTTTGTCATGGTATCATTAATCTTAATCAGCATGATGCAACAGTCAATTGGCAGTCAAAATATCATAAACCATTCACATATCAGTGTTCCAAGACTGTAAGACTTTCTTCTGTCTAAATATTTGGATAGTGTGGTATACTAACTCTTTGCCAACCAAATGGAACAATTTTAAACAAGAGCAAGCAACAAATACTATGCCTTGAGCTTATTATATGAGTAAGAAGAGGAAGAGGAGGGAAAAGTACTGTCAAGCCTAATTAACTAAAATGCTTGGGATTTTTTTGKTTTTGTTTGTTTGTTTGTTTGTTTGTTTTTTAATATAAAATGGGACAGAGGGACCTGTTTCTTCTTCTACATATTACAGAGAATTCAGTCATTTAAAATCATGTCTGATTTTTACAATAGTTAGAAAAAGCAAGGTTTGGGTTTTAGCTCAGATTTTGTGCACATAAACAGGTTTATTGTCTCAAAAGATTGAAATTAAACTGATTTTGAACACAAGAAATAGCATTTGTAGTCCTTATAATAGCAGTCATAGGGCTCAAGCTGTGAAAGATAGGGGCACAGCAGTGGTTGGTGTATATTGGTGGTTGGTATACTGAATATTTAGGCACCCTGTTCCCTAGGAAATTCTGCAGTTCTGGGTTACATGTCCTGTTCCTGCATGTAAATCCATGGGATAAGCAAAGACAGACAYGCAATGAAAATGCCTGTCAGCAGCTCCATCAGAGAAAAATGCTCAAGTTGTACTCTCTTCAGATGTTTCCACAGGGCAGGTCATACATGCTTTGGTTTGGGGGATTAACACCTCAGGAAGTTTGAGGAGCTACCTCTGTCATGGGAAATGCCAAGAAATCTGATCTGGAGCKCAGCAAGATGTGGTTCCTATCTTCTTTCCTTCACCTCCTGGGTCCACCTTCCTCTTGTATCAGTTTACTGCATAGCTCTGTAGTAGCTCTCAAACTCCGCCACTGGAACTATTACACTGAATAAATGGGTATATATTTGGTGGAGCAGAGGCCTGTCCACATGAACACTGCGTGGAGTCATTTTCTGACTTGGTTTCACCCAGTGGGCATGCGATAGCTTTTCCCAGTAAACTGTTGCAGTGATGATTTTCTAGCATATAGGTCTTTATCAGCTGTCTCCATTTTTCTCCACAAGTCTGCTCTAAGGTAAAATGCTTCCTCTGACAAAAACCACAAGACTTTCATTAAGATTGATAAAAAAAAAAAAAAAAAA
>NW_028186360.1:1086981-1100538 GCF_003343005.1 Rhea americana | reverse complement strand
ACTCAGTTTCATGGGTTAGTAGCAATATGATTTATAAAATAAATAAGTAAATAAAATACTACACTCAAAGTCACTGAAGAGTTGAGAAGCCCAGATAAATAAACACAATTATCARTCTTAATGAAAGTCTTGTGGTCTTCCTCCAGTCTTCCTAATTATTTAGAGCCTCTGGCTTCCTTTCCCMTGCCTCTTTCCTCGATATGTTTTTACTTGTTTTAAGCCCGCAGAACAATACTCATACATATATTTGTTTGCAGGTCAATATTTAACTTAGGCAACAAGCAGGAGTGATGAATCRTAAAACAGGCAAGGAAAAAGGAGGTATTTATTAAACTATTTTAAAAGTAACTCTATATTGTCTTAACGACAAATTTTAAAGTAAATTAATTTAGGATGTATTGAATGTAGAATATATTGATAAGTAAAGATGATATAAATCTCTATTGGCTACTTAGTTTTTAATCAAACCGACAAACTGATTTACTGCTAAGGATATCGTCAGATACTCTCAGGAGCTGGAGTTCTTCTTGTTCTAGGAGTCAGTGGAATTGAATTATAGTTGTCTACAGGAAGCATTAATACAATTAATTCATGCTATTCATTTACTTTAGAACTGCAGCATGTCTAACAGTGGTGATTTARCTTCTACAGTTCAAGGGATATTTCCCCAATATTTCTTACTGTCTAGTCTAGATCCACCCTATTCTATCTAGTCAGAGATGTGCAAATGAATTTTAATAAAAATTCATGACCTTTGGTGACGGGAAAGCCCTGTTGGTTTTGAGGTTTCTGAAGTGGGGAATCCARAAATGAAATTTCTCTCTATATTTTATTTGGTTTCAGATCATGGCTAAGCAAGTCTGACTTCCATCCTGTTTGCAAACTTTATCAAGAGCAGGAGTACTTTGAGGCAAAGCTTTAATTTTTCTTTTTTTTTCGTTTTTTTTTTTCTTTTTTGTACCTCCGGTTCTTAAAACCCAAGCTCGTGTAAATAGTATAAAATTGGATTAAATTACTTCTGTGGAAAGCAGTTAGGGATATAAATATGCARTGCTTAAAAACCATTTTGTGGAAGCTGGGTTGGCTGTACGCTTAAGCAATATTTCACTCACTGGAAATCAGCGGAGCTTTCTGTGGCAACGTGGTTCAGGAGTAGGATATTCACAGATTTTTACACTGGAGTCCTTCAGGTCAAGATTGCTTTCATCCAGGAACCTTAAGGTGTTACTTTCCATCTGTAAATATATAGACTTTCAGTGCTTCAGCTACAGAGAAAAACAGTTTAGTTTTGAATTTATGAATAGCTAATTCTGTTTCTCAGCTGTAATAGTGAATTACCATTTCCCACTCTCTCCCTCAGACATACCTGGATGAAATACAGTGGCATGTTTTTCACTTAATGCCATAATATTTCAAACCCATTGTACATATATTATTTTTCGTTATTCCTGTGAGGCCAGAATACAGGCATTAACGTTATGCATACTCTAATCTTAAAAAAAAAAAAAAAAAAAAAAATCTCTCTTCCATGCAGTGTTTCTCTGTGGGTTATCAGTTCCCACTCTTCCTACCGTGAGACTTGGAGAGGAATGGATAGTTTGTCGGCTTCAAAGACCTCTTTCATCGAGCAAAACAGAGTCCACACTGAGAGGTCTCCATATCTGAAGAAGTTTAGGTTTGAATTATAGGGTTCTGGAGATGTGTGTGTATATATACACAGACACACACACAGACACACACACACACACACACACACACCCCGAGGTAAAGACAAAGAGGATGTAAAATATTAAGATGCAAATAAAATAGCAAACGGAACACAAACATCTCGTTTTAGTAACCAGAAAATATATGTCCTAAATAAAGATTTTTTTCAGGTGTTCTCCTAATCAAAATATYTCATCTCTTGTTTCTGACTAAGAGAGGGGAAGTCAGACATTACCCTTGTACAATATTAATAGCTTTACATCTCATGCCTTTTGATATGTTTCTTAAGTGGTTTCCTATTTATTTTAAAATACAAGAAAGCTTTGTTGACTTTGCAGTTTATTCAAATGAAGGGCCTATTTATACCTGTGTGTAAATTGTGCCAAAATCTGCATGAATTTTATACTAGCAGGCAGCAAATGGTGGTCAGGGGGCCAGATCCTTGGCTGTAGGAAAAGAAAGCAACCCTATTGATTTTGGTGGAATGATGCCACCAGTACAGAACTTGGCTTTCTGTCTTCTTCCAGTCTGCTTGTAAACTTCAGATGGCTGAGCACACACCCAGGTTTCCTGAAGTTGGCAGAACCGCCAAATTCCAGTCTCTTTCTTGGGGAACTAGGTTCTTCATAACTTCAATATTTTTCCTTCAGAAGAAAATGTAGAAAGAAAGCACTTTTCTGACTCTGAAAAAAGCTTCAAACTATACTCCTTCTTTTAGGAGGAAAGATTTATTCCTCAAGAACAATAACCATATTTCAGTGAGAACATTTGAACATGTAGAATGCAAATATGATCTTTCCAGGCTTCAAGTTCTTTGAAGGAAATTCTTTCATGATTTCAGTTCATTGCATGGACTCCATGCCTTAACAGCTACAGGAGCTCCAGCACAAAGGGCCAGTGCAAGGTCAGGCCACATTCATATTTTATATGGGAATGGATGCAGTATTTATACATGTATATAAGGATTTTATACTTGTATATAAAGTGCATGCATGTACATGGCAAGATCTATCAACCTCAAAATTCAGCACATACACAAGCGTTTGAAAGGTCTGAGCCGTAGGCTGTACAGCCTAAGAAAGCAGCTGGTAMTAGATCTGCTTCTTTTACAAATACTTATACATAAAAATATGTATGTCTAGCTTTACTAGAGGATCTAGTGTCTTAATATACAGTTTTTAATATTTCTGAAYTCTTAGTAATGCTATTTCAGTGATCAGTTTTCCTAGGTCTACTGCAACAGTCACCAGCAGCCACTCCATCAATACTTCTAAGAAGTGTTTAAGTTTTGGCATTCAGGCAAGCCTGAGCCAAACCTTGGAACTCCAAGAAGCTACAGTGTGGTAGTACCACTAGACCATATCCTGCTGAAAAGCTGTTTCATAGCCTATGAAACATAGGCTGTCTCATTTATAAAATGGGGYAGCCTTTTTCTTGAGACTTTATTCTCTTTCARCAGTCGCATAGACCTTGGATTGACTGCTGAGAAGAGAATGAAGAAAGCTCCTAGAAAGCCACAGAAAAAGAATATTAAGGCAAATGTTGGRTATTACTGGTTAACAATAGCTTTCCGTATGGAAGATGGCCACTGCCGTTCTAAGGAAAATACTAACGAAAAATAATGTTTTATTAAGGGAAAGAATGGTGGTAGTAGGGTGCTATTGTGCATAAATGTTCAGAGAGAAGGCCATCAAATCAAGCCCTTCTTTTATGCACTAGAATAGATTCAGAAGAGACTCTTGTAGGTCAGTTGTCCCTTGAGTATCCCATATCCAAACCTGAAAAGTCTATTTCCGATGGCAAAAATGTAATTTATTCTCCACATTYATTCAGTCCTCGCTTGAATTACCASGTATGCCTGAAAAACTAGGAACGCCAGACACCAAGAACAATATTTTTATATCTACTTTCTTTTCCTCTAGAGATGTGAGGGAACTCATCACCTCAATTCAAATGTTCCACTGTGCTACTTTGAGATAGGACAGGCTTTGCTGATCTTTGGATCTTGGCAAAAGTCAAACCATTGGCCTCTCTTGGGAATGTTTGTAATGTGCATACTGAAATGTGTATATCTTGACAAGAGTGTTGTTGAACTCCATAAATTACATTAAACCCATGAGAACATCAAGATAACAATCAGACTGTTACTTTGAGATTGTCATACAACATTATCTAATATCCCTGTATCAAGAATGCAGAACTGGAGCAATTGTGTCTTATATATCCTGAAAAAAAAAAAAAAAAAAAATCTTTTCCAATTGTACTACTTTGACCTTTTAAATTTTTTGTTTGTATTGTTGTCAAGTCTTAATCTTTTTTGTTTAAAGCAACAATATTCTGTAAGAAAAATGCAGATCAGCCAGTAATGAAAAATCTAGAAGTYTGAAGCTGAGTTTTGTAAAACTAACAACATTTTATAGTCTTTTTCAAAATATATAGAACTTTCATATCTTGAAGCCTTAATCCCTTGAAGGCATTTTATAGCAAGACAGAGTTTAACATTTCTATTTTAGTTTAAAATGTGCAACAGAACCATTCACTAATTACTCCTCACTACATCTCTGTAAATTGATTGGCCTGTGGGGGGAAAAGAAAGGGGRAATCATGACTATATATGGTGTAAACTAATCAGGCCCACAGCTTGGGTTTAGTGTCTGTTATCTCATGATTTCATCAAAATCTCATTTGGGCTGTTACCACAGGGCAGCAGAGCCTCTTTGCCACCTCTGCCTTCCCCATTAGGGCGCAGGGACCGCTGCAGTGTGGGAACGCGTGCTACCGCTCCTTCTTGGTGCAGTAACGGGGCTTTATACCTGTTGTTGCTGGAACTTAATCAAATGATTGCAGAGGGGGTTGAGGTGCGATGACAGGTTCAGGTTGCCTGCAGCCGCATTTGAGGCGGACGTGACGAGCAACCTGAGAACGAAAGGTCAAGTGCTTTGCGGAAGGCTGTGGCTAGTCAGCATCACAGATGGAAGGAAAACTTGAGAAAYCCAAATTTCCAAACGTTGGCTGGTGCATCTAGATTGTGTCTCCTTAGATGGCATAATAAATTACTGTGGAAAATATTGCAATGAGGGTAAGAAATGAGACTGAGGGGAAAAAAAAGTCAGAAATCTATGTTTTGCTGGTGCTTAGCACAAGCAAAATGCAAGCGTGATCAGCAATGTTGTTAGTCAGACTTTTTGGGGCCTCTGTGTTGATTTTAAGCAGCTTTCTTGCCCTTTTTGTTTTCATACAGAATAGACAAATGGACAAATAAATCCTCATTAAGACTATCTATCCAGTGTCTTGCTGTCTTTGTAGTGTGATGTGCTGCCAGTGTTTTAAGAGGGGACTCCTCCACAATGTTTTCATCTTACCAGATGTCCTTGCAAAAAGAAAAGGCAAGAGGCTGGGTTTCCATTCCTTTTTGTTCCTGCTAAAAAAGGGTGAGCGCTGTTGATCCCTGAAATCAGAATCACTAGGCAAATAAATTGAGCTACACTGTATTGGAAATATTAGTCTTTTTGGCATTTGATACCAACTATGCTGATGGCAGTATATGATAGCAGAGTCTAAACTTAGACGGGAAAAACTCTGTAAAAGGCTGTGAATGAACTCACCACTGAGGAATATTTTGAAGAAAACTATTTGGAAACCCCTTTTCTTCTCCACAAGCAAGCATCTTAATCATCAGAGCTCAGCAGGGTGAAGGAGATGTTTTCTTTTCAAAATAGCTTACCATCTTGTGCAGAGTGTTTGAATCTCTGGTTGGTTGGTTTATATTGTGTGCTCATTGGTGTGGGAGTTTGAAGCTCAGGTCTGTCTTTGTGATACGTGCAGGTCTTCTGTGCCTTATYGCAAAATCCTACTCATCTTCATTCTGCCTTCCTGGTTTAATATTAACCCATATAAAGTTTGTCACTCTACAGAGAAATCTGAGGATGCTGGGCATTTAGTCACTACAGCTATCTGGGCTGTAGTATTGGCTAGAGTGCTGCAGATGTTGGCTCATAACCTTCCAAAGCTGGACAGTAACTGAAAAGGCATCTCCCAAGCCCTGCCTGAGTCATCTGTGATCAGTGGTGTTTAGATATAAAGGTGAAAAAGCAAATCTCCTTGCTCTGGCTACCTTACGGGAAAGGTTTGATGTAGAGGCTAAGACCGTTCACTGTAGGTTTTGACTCAGCTCCTTTACTGAAYATTTTTCTGTCTGATGTAGGGCATCTTCTTGCTCAGCATGACAGCTTTCTCTCCTTTAAACACCTCTATTTTTTTCCCATGAGTCTATGTACCTAAACAGAGATTCCTTAGGAGCCTAAAATTAGAGCCACTTTTGCCAGGCCTATCATCTACCTCTCAGCTTCTTTTTCAGTAGCCAAAAATCCTTCTCTTGATGCCATTCCAGTTCTTTTGTACCTCAGCAAAGACAAACTCCTGCTTCTGGCTGCCAACTCTTTTCCTGCAGCTAAATCTGGTCTCCAGTAGTAAAAGCCTGAAACAGCTTCCTGTCAAATCTTTGATCTTTCCTTAGCTAGGAAAATAGCTATATTTGCTGATACCTAATATTTCTGCAAACCAGTGTCTCTGTGGCAGCATTAAATAAGCCAGTGTGGAGATACACTTATTTCATTTACATGCCTTCATTCTGTGTTACATTTGTAATCATAACCCACTAATAATCCATTCCTTTCATATCAAACATTTCTCAAGCTTCAGATGGGTAGGTAGACAGACCTATGACAGACTGTGAAACTTGAGTAAACTCCATGGAAGTGGGGAGGAACAGGGACTGCCTCAGCAGTTCCATTTTCAACACCAGATCTTTGCCTTATAATGTCATTAAAGTCACTGAATGGAAGCGGCTGTCATTGCACTCATTGAAGTAGCTGAGCGTTTTGATTCAGAGTATTGCAGCTTGGCATTCATGGTAGGATAAAAAAGAATGATGCAACACCAAGGAAARGGTCTATCCATAGAGAGACCTCAAAACATGAACCACATGGTGGGTGAACTTTAAAAAGAATGATACAATTAGATTTGGTTCAAGAGGTAGACAAACTTCAGGTTGATCCTTATTTTATCTGAACTAAACCACTGAAGAAACACAGACACTTTGAAGATTATTTATTTTCTCATCTGGAAGAAATAACAAAAACAAAGGAAAATTACATCAGTAACTAAAGCAGCACTTTTATTGCAAACTTTTAAAGGGCTTGAGACCTTGGTTACAAAACAGCTGTAGGGAGACTGAGAACTTTCTAATGCCTGGAGCACCAGGAGGTTTTATCACACACACATGTACACAAGAGCATTTGCTTTAAAGTTGAAATCTTTCACTGATACAGTGATTTACGGCTGGGTGTTGTCAAGACTAAACAATTATAAGTTTTGTCATACTGTTTTCCTTGAGAGATCACAGTTCTGAAGCCTTTGTGTTTCAGGCTTCCTAGTGGATTTGCTGCTTTGTCTTCGTATAACATACCAGCTTGCTTAAAATTGACAGCCTGACCTTGGTCCCGTCTGTTGTTCKGTTCTTCATTGCATTATTTACTCTTCAGTCATCTGCCCAGATGTTACAGGTATCTTCACTTTCATGGATAAAATCTTTCAGAGACCACATCTACAGCACATATGTAGCCAGAAAATTAAAATCCTTTTATTTGTGCCTGCAACTTTTCCTCATGTACTCCATAGATGTTGGTATCCCCATTTTACAGACTCTCTGAGAGGAGAAAAAAAGGTTTTGTCAACAATGTGTGCCTGATATGGTGCACGCAGTATTTATAAGATATGATAAATCACACCACTAATATAAATTTGATGAAGGAGTAGGGTTTCTTTACCTCAAATAAAGTTATGTATGTAATATCACACATGAAATCAAGCTAAAATTTTCCTGAAAGCATTTTCCAGTTATCTATCTGCATATGGTCTGAAGGAGCTCCCTTTACAGAAACTATAGTAGTAGGCGAAAATGAAGTGCTTGGAAAAAGGAGGACTTTGGTGTGCTTTTTTTCTTAGACCAAACTGCACTGTTCTGTACAGCTTTGTTAGAATATGTTTGACATATAATTAGTAAACAATGGAATTTTAAAAAATTGATTATCATCTGAAATTTCCAGTAGAAGATATTGTATGGAAACCTGGAGAGTTCACATCTATTTATAAATGACTAACAGAGGATCAGACAAGAATTTGATCACTGTTTGGTAGGTTTTTTTCTTTTTTGTTTTTTAAGGATTTTTTTTTTTTTTKATKTTCAACATTTGATTTAATCACTGCTTGGGTGCTGTACTGATACCTACATCTATATAACTGCTCGTCAGTTTAAATAGCATTAAAACATCACAATCATCTTTTTGCTCTTCAAAACATTTGTATCAGTTAAAAAGCCCACGACGTTAAACAGGAGGAGATCTGTCCCTTAGAGTTAGGAGCTTTATACCTACTCTTTATATTAATAGAGATTTTGCCTTTTAAGATCAAGAGGAGCTGAAAGAAAGAAATAATCATTTTGTTCAATCCTTCTTTTGGACAATTAGAACCTTATTATTCTGTTGAAGGGCGCAAAATAGTTATTTTTTTCGTATAAAATCTAGGAAAATCATTGAGTGAGTATGGAAAATCTTAGAGGATAAGGCTATGCTGTTGACAAATGCTGTGAACAATTTTCAGTTGCCATAATGTTGTCTAGCCGTCCATCATCTATACTGTGCTTCTTATCATGGTGTCAGAGTATCTGCATGTCTTACATCTAAAGAAGGTTTTACATTACAATCTGCCTATCTACTTACTTTCCCTCTCTTAGATAGTGACAGTATGTTTTGACAAGTATGCCGGTCTGCGTCATTGCTGTTCTTTTCACTATATTCTCCTCAATAGAGAGTAGTGGTAATATGACTATGTTTTTTAAAGTAATTTTGAAAATTATGCCTTTTTCAGTTATCTCAGATGACTTGAAAACATAACATCAGTGATGTCTAAAGCAGAATTATGCAAAAGTGTGGTAAAGGCCACCACTACTTACAACAGATCTAGTCTCAAATTTAGAAAAGTATTGGAGGGTGAGAGAGAATGCTTACTAAAAAATATTTTAAAATGGGAATTATATCGATTCTTCAGGTGCTGCATGACCTACACTGCAGTCTGTTTTATTGCACTTATATTTTGGCTAATTGACTTATGAGATGATCTCTAGCTGAAACTCACAGAGGATTGCTGTAAAACAGAATTCTTTAATTCCAATCCAGCACACTGTAGTGCTGAACAAGTAATATACTGTACTATTGGAGTATTTGTTCTGTGAAGATAACACTTTTGTAGAATATTCTTATTATAACTATTAAGTCCTTCATGCTATAGAAGACTTTCTTCAACTAAGCAATATGAAGTTCTCTCTTGTCCTGTTAGCCTCATGCTTGAAGGGGCTTGTATTTAAGACTAATTGGCTAGACAGCAGCTTAGAAAAAGTTTCCGTAACTTGGGCACTATATATCTGTCAAAAAGGGATATATCATAGAATCATAGTATTCTATCAAGTTGTAGGCCATATTCTTAAACCTTCTGGTGGAAAAATATAAAAATAAACAAAAAACAAATCAATAAAACTACTTTGTTCTTGCTAAGAAAGATTCTAATAAGCCTATTTAAATGCCTGTAAGATATTAAAATAAACACATGCACAGGTATGAAATCAGCCATGTGACCACATGAGTCGCATTTGGTTCAAATGCAAAGATACAGAAGCTGGGAGAGGGAAGTTGTTTTGTTTTTAGATCCAAATGAAACTTCATGATGATCTAGCTTTTCTCTCTCAGTAATGCAAACTATAGAATATGCAAGAAAATTAAGGTTTTTGTTATATTGTGTATGTCCAAATGATATGTATAGTAATTTTCTGGGCAAGAATTTGGGATATTAAAAACGCTATCAGATTCTCAAAAGATTTTCTAGTTGGTATCTAGAAGCACTATGTTTCTGTATCATATATTTGTTGGCACTAGTTCTTTAAACCCTAAAAGTTAATTAGCCTTAATGAAAAACATCTGTAGCAGACATAGCAATGATTTTCTAGATGAAGTGATTCACAAAAAAATATTACTTACAACACGTCTCTTCTGGCTTCAGTTGCCTCCCAAGGTCTTATAGGTTATACTAAAGGAGGTATCAACAAAGCAGAAAATTCCTCATCTTCATCTAGTTGTGCTTGCAGCTTTTATTTACATTACATGGTATGTAAATTAGGTCCAAAATTACTAGATATTTAACTATAGGCCAGATTTGCTTTTGCTTTTTGGCTTTCAGTTTTGGCTTTTGAAAGCTTTGTGCTCTCTCTGCATGTCCCAGTTCTGGAGTTGGAGGCCTTCTCAGCTGGCTCTAAGCGCTCCAGTTCTTCTGGGAGCAGGGTTCCTCCTCCTCCTCCTCCCTTCAGATGTATCCTTGAAAAGCAGTACTGAAGTGGTCCTGGAAGTTTCTCTGCTTGGTTTCCAGCTGCAAACTGTGGGCTTATCTGGACAAGGTTTAGAAGTAATTTCAAACTTTCTCTAGAAAGCCACAATTGTTCGTTCAGAATCGCCAGTTCAGTCTTCTCTGATGAACAGACTTTCAGCAGCAGAGCAAACGGCACAGTTACTCACAGCATTCCGCCACCACAAACACATACCAATGCAAGCTCAGAAAATCCTGCTTGATGGAGTGCCCCATAAGGAAAAAATAAGCAAAATAAGCTAATGTATCAATAATACACACCTGTGTGATTTTACCAGCAGATTAGCAAATCACCTTAGAAACAAAGTTATTCTTTTTTACTAAAGAGATAACTTGAATGCCACAAAATTATTTAATATAATTTTGTGATGCAGTTTCTGTCATCAGTGTCTGATGTCATTCTGTCATCAGGGGCATCGAATCTAGTTGGAGGCGTGTGGCTAGTGGCGTCCCCTGAGCCCTGAGCCCTGGCTCAGGACTGGCTCCCATCCTGTTCAACTTCTTCATCAATGACCTRGATGAGTGGAAAGAGTGCCTCCTCAGCAAGTTTGCTGAGGATACCAAGCTGGGAGGAATGGCTGACACACCTGAGGGCTGTGCTGCCATTTAGGGAGACCTGGACAGGCTGGAGAGTTGGGCAGAGAGGAACCTCATGAGGTTCAAGGGCAAGAGCAGAGTCCTGCACCTAGGGAAAAAATAACCCCATGCACCAGGCTGGGCGCTGACCTTCTGGAGAGCAGTTCTGCAGAGAAAGACCTGAGAGTGCTGGTGGATGATAAGTTGACCATGAGCCAGCAATGTGCCCTTGTGGCCAAGAAGGCCAATGGTGTCCTGGGGTGCATTGGGAAGACTGTTGCCCCTCTACTCACCCCTGGTGAGGCCTCATCTTGAGTCATGTGTCTAGTTCTGGGCTCCCCAGTACAAGAGAGACATGGAGSTACTGGRGAGAGTCCAACGTARTGCTATGAAGATGATCAGAGGGCTGGAGCACCTGCCCTAGGAGGAAGGGCTGTGAGAGCTGGGCCTGTTCAGCCTGGGGAAGAGAAGACTGAGGGAGGATCTTATCAATGTGGATAAGTACCTGAACGGAGGGTGTCAAGGGGATGGGGACAAACTCTCTTCAGTTGTCCCATGTGACAGGACAAGAGGCAGTGGGCAGAAATTGAACCACAGGCAGTTCCACCTGAACGTGAGGGGGGATTTSTTCCCTGTGAGAGAGACGGAGCACTGGTTGCCCAGAGAGGTTGTGGAGTCTCCTTCTCTGGAGMTCTTCAAGGCCYRYCTGGATGCAACCCTGTCTAACATGCTCTGGACGACCCTGCTGAGCAGTGAGGTTGGACTAGATGATCTCCAGAGGTCCCTTCCAACCTTACTGATTCTATGATTCTATGATTTTAAGAGAAACACATTTTAACACAATATTGGTTTTTGCATCAAAAATATTTTCTTTTCTGACATCTCAAGTGCGTATTTCTGGAGCAGAAGATGCTTCTTCCATGCTCCACTGTCTGATATAAGAGGAAAAGACTATTAACAAAATTTGTTATTGTTACTTGCAATGTCTTATAGTGGCCAGAGATGCTGCTACTGAGCCTCTCAAACAATTCCCTCCGGTAGTACCTTCAATTTATGTCAGTCCCAGGAATATAAACTGACCTACTTGGTCTGTAATTCAGTAGTGTACTGAGCACCGGGATAATATTTAGTAATTCATAGTCCCAGTAGTATGTGTGTTTAGGAATCATTCAGTGTTTATAAATAAAGTTAAGTGAAGTTAAGTCAATAAGGACTGCTTTACATAAGTCAAGTATTGTTATGCTGCTTATTTTATGGGACCTTGCTGTTCTTCCTTTCAGTGAGGGAATTGCTAGATCAGAAAAAAATCAGAATATTCCTATGTTCAGGGCCAGAAACTTATGATTTGCAGTTCATTTTAAGTACCTGGATGAACAACCAGCACTGACTGGCCAATGTCATGAATATTACGCTGCCAAAGGATCTGCCTGTCTGCTTTTGCAACTTTTAACTATATATCTGTACATTATAAAAATACATATGCATATGTTGCTTATCTTCAGCTGCTGGAAACCTCTGATTACTTGACAATTGCGACATAATATTTTGAGATGTGTATGAAGTAACTCCAGGTCTTGGGAAAAATACCTTTTCATGACAAAATTCCAGAGCATTGTGTGCATAACAGTGACATGAAATCTCATTTACATTGCTTTTCCCATTGCAGTGTTAACGCATCAAAATATTGCACTTGAGCTTGAAAAATGTCTTGCTAGAGAACTAAATTACTATTAACTTTTTCTCTGTTGTAAAACGTCACCAGAGCTTCCAAAAAAGAGCCATGAAAGAATAGTATCATAGAATCATAGTAGCATAGAAGCATCATAGAGAGTACTGCCTGGTCATCTGGAGCTTTCTCAGAGCTACTTCAGCTGGGAACCTCCTCAAGTGAAAGAAGAAAGTTTAGCCTTGATGTGGTTGCGCTGCGTGCAAAGCCCTGAAATTGCCAGAGTAGCTACAGCTGGAGAGAGCTGGATAGACATAGCTAAATGTATGATAGGTTTTCTCCTAGAATGGTTGAAAATCATGCCCTGAACAAGCCCTGTATACCATTGATTGAGGAGGCCAGCTTCATCGTTATCCAGAGATGATCTTTTCCTCCGTAGATAACAGAGTAGTTCCATCATTCTTCTCATTCATTTTGTCTTTTGATTGAGAGGAATGTAACTGTTTTGTAGGGACCTAGATGTTGCCACTTTTGGGGTTCACTGGTACGATAAAGCCTTTAGAGTCCTTGCAAAATGTATGCAGATTTCTGCAAAATGGATGATTTTGCTGACCGAGAGGCAGAAAATCAGTTCTGATTAGCTGACATTATATTCTTGTTACTATGTCAATGGAATAATATGTCCCTTTGGGCTTTTTGTGCYTGTATTTGGTGGTCATGATGAGAAAGATTTTTATAGGCTGGTAACAAATAAATACAGTGCTCTTTCAAGGTCTGTTTTACTAATACTGAGTTGGCTCTTAATTTCCCTAGGCTGCTCACATGTGGCAATAATCAACCCCCACATACAGCCCAAAAGCATCTTGGTTATCTGTAAAACAATCTTGCTAGAAAATAATTTTGCTCAGAGCAGCTAGAGAGCAGCAAACACACTGGAATTCAGAGTTAAAGAAATCAGTATTTATCTTACTTTGTATGGCTTCAGTTTCTAAAAGAAGCCAGAAGAAAAGAGTTACTTTGGGTATACAGTTCTCTCTCGTTCCTCTGTAACCAGACTCTATTTGCATGAATCACGATGGTGTGGGCTAAGAATACAGGAAATGCTGTGGGGATAAAATCAAAGGAGGCTGCAGCAC
>NW_028186360.1:1075097-1086901 GCF_003343005.1 Rhea americana | reverse complement strand
TGTGTTCCTGAGCCCTAGTCCTCGCCGTGAGGCTGGGTTTCAGTTATGCTTTGCCTATGCTTATTGGAGACTCAGCAATGGATATACAAGTACATACAGTCCTGTACTTGACCGCTTTCTTGCTTAGCAAGAATATGTGAGCGTCTTCACCACGAACAATTGCCAAGACTTTGGTCGAGTCTTCAGCAGGGGCTCTGTGCTGTAAATTTTGTTTCGAAAATTGTTAATGCTCCTCACACACAAAAAGGGACAGAAATCTTATAACRCACCCTCCACTACCTGGGTCTGACTGTATTCTGTTTTAAATGCAAAAAAAATCTGACCCTTAAAGCAATCTGTGTTATGTTTTAAATGTGTGACAAGAGATGAAGCAGATGTACCAGAACAACACATACTAGCTGCTATTGATCACCCAGATTTACTACTTGGCCTGTATTTCTTGACACAATCCACAGTATGAATTGCTCTACAGGATACTCTTTCTGAGTACATTCAACTCAAAATGTCCTCTTGCTGAGTAACACGTGCAGATAATAAATCTAGCTGCCAAATGTAAGCTTTCTAGGAAATTTGTTGATTTTTTTTCTTTTTTCCTCTATGGAAGTCTTCTGGAAAATAATTTTTTATCCAACAGATCTTTCAATACATTTGTCATTGTTTATTTTTTAATTTCCCTAAGGTTTCATGATATATCCTTTGCTATCAGCTATTCCATTCCAATATCATTCTGTAGTTTGATTCACTTTGTGTTCATTATTACTGATGAGTTTTAGACAGTCAGGAAAAATAGAAGTGGAAAAAATTAGCTGGGATTTGAAAAGGTAGAGGATGTTTCAGTGCTGTGTGATGTATTTAGTCATGAAATTATTTTTGTCAAATCTAACACATGTAATATGTACGCTGAGGGAAGGATAAATCTTAAATACTGCAATAATTTTGTGCTTCCTGTCCAGAGCTGAAATAGCTTGGAATAAATGTATATGCMGTCCCTTAAACTTTTGCCTAACCTGCATAGTTTAGCTATTTTTGTAGTAAGTTCCAGCTTAGAAACTTAAAAAAACCTAGAGATTCCCATGATTTTGTCAGAATTTACCAGGTTTTTAAGTTCAATGATGGAGGGTATAATCTATCAGAATATTCTTTTTTCACTAATTGCCTATCAATCACACACATATATAACAGTAATTTCCCTCAGCTTTGCCTAAGTTATGAATAACTGTGACTGCAGAGTGTATCCTGAGAACAGAGTAGTAGGCAGTAAATGCCCAGCTTGTGAGTTTGCTTATTTAATAAGAACTACATAGACATTAGCATTTTTGCAATAGCAAACTAATAGTGTTTGCAGTGGTGAAAATAGGCAGAAATTGCAGAAATAGGCAAAATTATAAGAATTTGTTTTGCTTTACTAACATTAGCTCAAGCGTATTCCATATTGTGCATTCTCTATGGGAAAGAATGTGTGAAAATTTATCTTTAACAAAATGGAAAGGTATAAGAATAGGCTCTGAAAYGGCTATACAAAACAAAGAAACAACAACTTCCTGATTCATGCATCCTCTGAAGAATGGCTTGTTCATTTAAAGAAGCTATTTTTTTCCAGAATGCAATCCTAGACCTGACATTTAAGTAGTTATTATGCACTTGGCAATTGCTTCTTCCTGTTGAAAAAATGGCCCACGAACTTCCCATATCTGTCTTATTTGTTTGATACTGTGCACTGACAATGAAAAATGTGGCCAAGCCTCCTCCTTGTTTTAGAATTTCCAGATCTTTGAGTGCTTATTGTCGCAATATTCATGCTAGGACTTCATATTTATATCTTGGGATTGTGCCAGGGGAAGGGATCTTTGCTTATTTTTGCTTTAGGAAAAAGGAGGAGAAAGAGGATAAATAATTAAAAACATCTGGTAATAATTAATTCATAAAAGCTATTCATTAAGTTGATGTCTATGTTTCTTTCTCAATTTCTCTATAACCTTCCTCTGAAACTGATGAAAACTYTCACTGGCTCCTGTTCTTTTGGGATGGACGTTTATCTATTTTCTGGTTTTGACTCACATATGATCAATTCCTGCAGYTTCTGCCTGAGTTTTGGAATCCTGTGAACTTCTGATTTCTTCTGATATCCAAATATTGCATTGGAATCTTACTTGCCTCGTACCAAAATTCCTTTCCTGTGAGCCCCAAGCTTAACCTTGAGAGAAAAGACTGACTTCACCTCTACTGTTGCCTGACCTGAGATAAGGTCATCTTTTGTTTTTGATGATCAATCCAAAAGTTCCTGGAAACTGTCAGTTCTGTTGCTTCCAAGAGCTACAGAAGGAACTTTTATCTTTAAGATGCTCAARTGCAAAGTTATTTCTTCTCAAGAAGAATATCATCAAGAAGAATAGAACTAGAATTATCTAAGTGCCCATCCTWATCCTTGTCCCTGCACAACCTGTCTTATTGCACTGATTGATGCAATAACTGTAGTAAAACACAGAAGAAAGTTCTGGGACCATAAAAATTCTAAAGCAAGTAATTTAAAGGCAAAATTATTAACTTAGGTTGCAACAGCATCCAGGGGCACTCATGTCATAAACACTGGATCTAGAAATGAGACAGTTGCTGATCTATAGAGAAKATAAATCAGTGTTCTACATTGGACCCCACAATTGTCCTTTGCATATATCCTCACTGTTAAGTGACTCACTGCTAAGTTACAGCCAGGCTCACCCTTTTATTCTTTTCTAATCCGGTCTTCAATTTTTTTATGTAGAATTAAACAATTTCARTAAGAAAGTGATTTTAAGATGGCTGCAAATGAAAGCTGTCCCCCTTCTCATTAAACAATGTCTTGATTAGAGCACTTAGTCAGGAAATGGAAAACTAGTCTCAGTGCCATCCCTCACCTGGGGTTCCTCTCTTTCCTCGATGCTGGTGTATCATCAGCAGGAGGAGTCATCTCTASCCTGTCCTGTGTGTGTCCTGAGGTGTGGGTTTGATGTGCTCGCTCCTTTTGCAAGCTGATGTAGGCATTAAACTATTTCTGAACGAGTGTTCCAAGAAATATGTGGTTAATACAAAACAATCCATCCAAAGTAAAGCAGTTATCATGTTCTTGGAAGATTCGACAGGACACAGAGGTCCCTCAGAGGGCTGACTGCAAACAGGAGATTATGCTGAGTTACTTAGCCTGGGACAGTTCCCAGTATGTCCAGAAGCAGAACTTCAGATACTTCAAAAACTTAAAATCCACCAAGGTGGTACATAGGAAATTTGCATACCATCGTGATGAAGTAGCAATTGGGCAGTTCTGTCTGCACTGGAAGTCAGACATCTAAATTCTTTGTTGAATCCAGCCACAAGACCACATTGTCTATGTCCTGTTTCAATATCCTAAGCAGAAATCTATCCTTCCTGATCAAATACCATTTTGGAACTGATTATCATCGTCTCACAGGAGAATTAAAAGCATTTACCAGAATAGGATTTTTAAAATGCTTAAGTGTTTCATACTTTAATCTTTTCCGCATATTTAAAAAAGTTGGTTTGCTATTGATAGGGTGTGGGGTTTTTTTGTTTTGGGGGGTTTTTTTGTTGTTTTTGTGTGTGTGTGTGTGTGTGTAAGAACTAGATAATTTCACTCCTTTGCTCATCTGATTTTTTTTATTAAGGCTTTAGCTCTAGAGATATTAATTACTAAGTCTGGGAAATAAAACAGTGTGAAAAGTTTAGGGTTCAGAAAGAATATTACTTAATATAAATCTTAATAGTACTGATGAAATTTAAATGGCAAAGGTGCTGATGTGACTGTATTCAGAAATTTTACAACTGGTGTAGCCAAAAAAGTCAGCTATTTAAAGTGTGAATATTTATCTTTCTAGGAATAATTTAGAATAAAGTATAATCAATTCTGTTTTCTTAGCTAGCTCAAAATTATACAAGCTCACATTTAGCAAGCATATTAAATGCACATTGATGCACATTATGACATTGTTAAAATATTAATGAAATAAATTAAATACTATATTAATCATAGAATCAGTAAGGTTGGAAGGGACCTCTGGAGATCATCTAGTCCGACCTCCCCGCTCAGCAGGGTCGTCCAGAGCATGTTAGACAGGGTTGCATCCAGACAGGCCTTGAAGAKCTCCAGAGAAGGAGACTCCACAACCTCTCTGGGCAACCTGGTCCAGTGCTCCGTCACTCTCACAGGGAAGAAATTCCCCCTCACGTTCAGGTGGAACTGCCTGTGCTTCAATTTCTGCCCATTGCCTCTTGTCCTGTCACATGGGACAACTGAAAACAGTTTGTCCCTGTCTCCCTGACATCCTCCCTTCAGATACTTATACATATTGATAAGATCCCCCTCAGTCTTCTCTTCTCCAGGCTGAAGAGGCCCAGCTCTCGCAGCCCTTCCTCCTAGGGCAGGTGCTCCAGCCCTCTGATCATCTTCGTAGCCCTGTGCTGGACTCTCCCCAGTACCTCCATGTCTCTCTTGTACTGGGGAGCCCAGAACTAGACACATGAGTCGAGATGAGGCCTCATTAGGGCTGAGGAGAGGGGCAAGATCACCTCCCTCGACCTGCTGGCAACACTCTCCCTAATGCACCCCAGGAYACCWYTGGYCTTCYWGGCCACAAGGGCACAYTGCTGGCTCATGGTCAACTTATCATCCACCAGCACTCTCAGGTCTKTCTCTGCAGAACTGCTCTCCAGAAGGTCAGCCCCCAGCTTGTACTGGTGCCTAAGGTTATTTTTCCCTAGGTGCGGACCCTGCTCTTGCCCTTGTTGAACCTCATGAGGTTCCTYTCTGCCCAACTCTCCAGCCTGTCCAGGTCTCTCTGAAYGGCAGCACAGCCCTCWGGTGTGTCAGCCACTCCTCCCAGCTTGGTATCCTCAGCAAACTTGCTGAGGTTGCACTCTGTCCCCTCATCCAGGTCATTGATGAAGAGGTTGAACAGGATGGGACCCAGTCCTGAGCCCTGGGGACACCTCTAGCCACAGGCCTCCAACTAGACTTGACGCCACTGATGACAACCCTCTGAGCTCTGCCCTTCAGCCAGTTCTCAATCCACCTTAAATTTGAGCTCTTCTTGTATTTTGCATGATGCATAGTAACTGGAACACCAAAGAAAAGGATTGCAATAGACCAGTGGTTCCCAGTGCTATTTTTGCCATGAAAGTTGTACAAATGCCCCAAAGTTGTAYATTTAGCATT
This sequence comes from Rhea americana, assembly GCF_003343005.1. Taxonomy (NCBI): domain Eukaryota; kingdom Metazoa; phylum Chordata; class Aves; order Rheiformes; family Rheidae; genus Rhea; species Rhea americana. The sequence continues at coordinate 1,081,695 of NW_028186360.1, read as the reverse complement.
AGAATTAGATGAAAGCTTAAGCCTTACCCTACAGGATGTTAGAGTTTATTTTGCAAACAAAATGCCAGCTGTCAAGATGTCTATTATCAATATAGGAGTAATATTTTATAGAGTTTGAAAKAATTTTTTCTACTCAATTTGACTCTGAAAAAGCATATATCTTGTTTGAAAAAAATGGAGCTCCAAAGGCCTAACTGTAGTCTTCTAATGTAGGCATGGCACCTGAAAATTACCACTATGAGTTGCTAATCCAAAATCAGAGCAGATATTTACTCCCTGCTGTTCCATTCCACATAAYATTTTGGCCATTTGGGTAACTGAAGTTCCCACTCACGTTGTATGAAAACTTGTCACAAAACTAGAGGGAGACTCCAGAGGCAAAATTACTGCTATATGGACAGTTTTAACACATAAGTTAAAGAGTTATGGATGACAGATGGGAGGAAAATCACTGTGAATCTCTGCAGTTCTAGCGCTAATGAAATAACACARAGACATTAGGAATGGGGATAGCATTTACCATGCTAGAAGGAAGACCCAGTAGGCACTATACACCTGGGGTTGGTGTCCATCTGTAGCAACAAGGGATGTGAGTATTTCTGACTTTAAGGCATCATTTGTTCAGTTCTTGGTACTGAAAACTGTGGATGATTTTCATTAAAAAATATCAAGAAAATTGGTGAAATCTTAAAAAATCTCTGGGGAGAGGGAAAATCCTAAGAATGATGAATGGACTTTATATTAACAAGAAAAGCAAACTTAAACAAAACAAAACAAAACAAAAAAAAAAAAAAGAAAACTAATCTCAGGGAATAGGGCTAAATGTCGTGCCCTCCTCATGGAGTTTTCCAGTTGACTTTTCCACTGGAAATGATAAAAAGTTATGGAAGAGAATCAAACAAATATTAAGAAAGGGGTGTGCCTGGAAAATGTACGTCTCTCCCGTAAAGAGACTGGTTTGTCACTGTTAACTGTATTTGACACAATTATAGCTAGATCTTGCATTTCTTTCTTAAAAGGATAACTGTGTTATGCTGTGCAAGTATACCACAGTAACCACCTACTTGTCTTCAACTAAAATACCACAATAAAGCATTCTCTGGCAATATTTCTACTCAAATACCACAGAAATGCTCCTCCCTGTGGTATTTTGCTTTCTGTAAAAGTGTAGTAGCCAGAAGTGTCCTACTTTTGGAGGAAGAATGATTTTTCCATTCATCCTGATAAGTCACCAGAGGCTACTGCAGAAGATAGCATAAGCTCTGATTTTACTTTAGAGATYGAAGCTTTCTTTTTTCTGTGTGATCTGTGTATACAGTAGTTCTATTATACAAGAGTTTTATTCCATATAGAATTGCTTAATAGATATGTCATGATGCTGTGAGCTGTAATGAATCCTTTAGAAAACCTGAGGCCAAATGTTCTTAATTTATAAAGGATGCAACGCTTTGTTGAACTGCTTGTTGCAATTTGATCATTAGGATTTAAGCTTCCTTTTTTTGAAATAACAATTAAGTARTAGATAACAAAATAAGCTGTGTGCATTGGAGATGATGGAAAACAGTTCCAGACTATATTTCTTCCTTTTTCTTTTGGATGCTTTTTGCAACACAATAAAATATGCCAGTGCCTGTGCTTGGTAGTGCACCAGCCTGAGAAGGCAGTTCAGTGTAACTTCACAGATCCATAGTGGTTAGAGAATGTCACTGCAGATACAAAACTGGACTCAGACAAGGTGGATCCAAGCTTAGTCATTTATCTATGATTCCTCTGCTTTGCTGTGGTTCAGTTAATCTCTATGACCACTGAATTTATGTTTTTCCCAGAGTCAGAGAGAGAAACCAATTGTTATTTCTTGTACGATATTTTTGTGTACGAAACAATTGTGCAGTTGCTGTAAAAGTTGCCTCACAGTGGCTGAACTAATCAGAGACTAGTAATAACTGTTGAGGTCTGAATTTTGAGATCTAAGGTTGACTTAACCCACATATAAATAAGTATTCCATATGACAATAACAATAAACCTTGTAATTTTTGTTACTTGCTCTTTTGAAAAACGAGAAAGTAAACCTGTAGCTTACAAATGGGAATCTCTTAACTTATAGTATGAGACATAAAATGCAGCTATTTTCCATTTCCCCTTTRGTCTACCTCAAAAGTCTGCAGAAGCCATGCACATAAGTCTTGAGGAATTCTTTCATCTCTTAGCATTTTTCACATCAACCATGTTAGTAGCCTATGGCATACTTCCAACTCCTCTTCCTCTAAGAGATGTTGAAATTCTTGCCCAGCATGGTGACTTCAGCAATCTTAGATCACTTTCCAAAGGTGTGGGGCATGCTGCAGGRCTGACATACCAACAGGAGGGAATTATAAGCTGTGTGTAAACTGAGGGTGCTTATTGTAGGGTAAAGTGGGGAAGAGAGAGAGGGTAAAGTGGGTTGGAGAGAGAGGACGATGTAGCTCAGTTATACATTTGCATTTTGCTCTAATACTCTGGGTTTCAAGAGATAAGAAAGTTGGTGATATTTGGTTGTTTCTGACAATTTTCATCTTCCCTGAAACTTTTTTTCTGGCCAATTTACCTCAAAGGAATAAATTTTTCTAGAGACTGCAAGTAGATATAGCAGATTTATGGTCTAAAGTAAATACTGATCAGACTGGACAAGCCAACAAATGTGGAAAGAATAGCCAAAGAGATAAAGTGTAATAACGCAATAACCAATAGGGATTACTTGACTTAAGGTTACGGAGAATGAAAAGARAATGTTTCATGCCCTTTCTGTGATTTCCAAGATTTAATAAATGGCAGACATGAAATGGTGCAATTTCACCAAGGGAAGAATGTTTAGAYGCTATGGTATGCTTAGACAACAGTTCAAGAGAAGACCAGACAGGTCCATGAAGGAGTCACCCCTATAGACGCTTCCTAAATATACAGAAATCAYGTCTGGTGTGGAAAGTCGCTGAGCTGCAAATGTTTAAAGACTGGAAAAATTGTGTCATTCAGACTCCCTTTCTTCCTGTAGTCTTCCCTATGCCTGTGCTATCAGAGACAGGATACTGGGCTAGACAGCCCTTTTGCTTGATCCAGTGTGACATTCTTAAAGAACAAGTTTRTTTATTTTAATTCTATCTTCTAATTACAGAGAAATATTACTGATTTATGTCACAAACATCAGGATCTTAAATGAAGAAGTGATCTCTATAGCATGGTAGTTTACAGAACATTTCCAGACTCTCTTTCAATAGACATCAGGAGACTTTTGGACAGTCCTGCAAAATCTCATCTACGTATTTGTAGAAAATGTTCATTTAGCCTCTAACAATGTTAGAGCAATGTAGGCTCTCAGATTGGCTTGCCCCCCTTTACTTTGCAAGCTATGCGTTGATGACCTTGTCTGCTGCTCTTCTAGTGATCAAATTTGAAAACAGTTTGCTTAATGATGGTTAACCGATGTCTTCTTGTGTCAACAAATCTTTTTTTTTTTTTTCCTTTTTGTGTTTTTTAATCTAGTCTATTTTCTTTCTTATCAGGAATTGTGTGTCTGATGGTTTGGGATTTTTTAGTTATAAATATGAAGAGGAATTGTCTCCACAAAATTCCTTTTCTAAAAATTCCCTTTATGACAACTGTTAGGAAAATCTCATATGCACTTGCTCAGATTTTTACTATTACTTGATTGTAACTTCGACTCTTTCCAAATGATTTACATTGAGATTTTGCTTTTGCTGTTTCATACTTCGGAAGCTTGCTGGTAAAGAAAGTCAGGAGAAACAGATGTAATAAAAGATAACTTCAGTATGGGGATAATCAATTCTGCATTTATATGCCACCTACCATGCTGAGGACCTTGTTTTAGCTAGTGTATTGGAGTACTACCAATGTCTTAGGGGAACACCATTGGCTCTATACAGAAGTGTCTGGCCACTTTGGGAAGATTTTAAAAACTGAAAAAGAAATAGATGGGTAATTTGGGAAGGGCATAAAAAAGAGATTTCTGAGACATAAATAAGCTACGGATAGTTATGGGAGATTTTTCTGGAATTTAGCTGAACTAAGGCTCTGAACCTTTGCAAAACTTACAAGCTGATATGAAAGCACGCAGATCTGAAAATCTGGCATGCCAACAGTTAAACTGAGATTGTTGCTACACTGATATGGGAGAAGGAAAGTGCAAAAGAGCTTCTCGTCCTCTTCTAATCCTTCCCAGACACTGGAAATAATCCATCTGGATAGACAGCATCCTGACGGCAGAGGCAAACATGTTGGAGAGACGAGGCTGTGGCTGGTGGTCTCCACACATGCACCAATAGAGCAGGCTGGTATGCAGGGAGAAAGATGCTTTTAACAGCTATATATAAATGTTTGGCTGGCATACTTTAGATATTTTTATGTTGAAAAAAACTGCTTTATTAATGCCTCTTTGAATAAGAACTGGCAAAAGATATTGTAGTTTCAGGCACAAATCTATTGTTTTTCTGGATAGTTATATTTTATTCATTATAGCTAATGTGCTGCGAACAGATAACTTCTGGTATACCTCTGCTTGTCTGGCTTTTTCTGTTAAATCTTATTTGTGTGGTCTCTTTGCTATTTGCCTACAGTACCTACCTACCTAGCTATCAATAAAACATCTGGTAATCATCGGAACACTTGCATCATTGTATTCTCCATCAAAGCAGCTGCTACAAATTTGTATTGGAAGATGCCCAATGCTTAACTTAAAGCAGACATCTGTAGCAAGAAGAGTGCCAAAATGTGCTGTAATTGAATTAACATTTTTACTCACCCAATTTCAAATAAGCTTTGATGTCCTTTAATGTCTAATATGTACTTTTGAAATGTCATGTCTTGATGTATTTGAGAAATGATAGTGTGCAGACACTATAGTGAAAAATTCAGGTCTCTTKTATCAAGAAAAATTGTCCTATCTTCACTTTTACAAAACTACCTCTTTCCTCTAGAAGACAATCCCTTATATACAGTATCGAGTGGAACATAGGAGGGAAAACTGTTAGAAACTGCAAWGATTGCTGGATTTGAACTCACATGGAGTGAGATAGGTGACTCAAAGATGAGGTGGATGAGCTGTTAGGTCCTTCCTGAGTCCTCTCTGGAGAGCAGGGATGAGGCAGACATTTTCATCAGAACATAGGCGCAGTGCATGCAGGTTGTTAAAACTGAAACTGCTCGTGGGAAGGATGGTCTCAACAACAAAAGCTTAGAAATTGCCAAATATGCATTCTGATTCTTTTAGACACTTTCATCTTCCATTTCACACTACATTCTCCATTCACAGTTTTAGTTATATTAAAGAAAAAAAATAAACAGAAGAAAATATTTGGTCTGATTTATATTTTTTCCAGATGATCAGTTTGAAACACTATAAGATTTTCTCCTCCGTTTCTTTGCAGACCCCAAATCCTTGATTATAACTACAGAATAAATTCTGCCTTCAGATACATGCATGCAAACTTTGAATGAACTTTCACATCTTCACACTAATTCAGCCAGCTGTAGAGAAACTTACTTTATCACTCTTTTATTTCTTCTTTTTTATTTTGAGTTATTTTCTTTATATAGATCTTCAAATACTTGAAATATGATAATGGCAGCCAGATTAGTATTCAAGCACTGGGAGAACGTTTCAGATACTAAATGTACAATCAAAACTCCTCCTCTTTTGAACAGAATATCATGTAATACACAGCTAAAGGGCAAAAATATAACAGAAGTTATGACATGGCTGATGTTAATAAATATTTTAGTCTTGTGTATCAGCTAAACAAAAGCTTTTTTATGTTATGGCAAGAGGTAGTTGTTTATATGTAAACACATAGGAAACCACAAAGTGCACAAGGAGTCTTATCTGAATTTGTAGTGTGAAGCTTTCAAGGCTTCACCCTCTTCCATATTAATTTTTGAAATAGTCCAGTTCCCCATCCACGCTGCTCTATAACAGTATAGGAAAGAGTTTCAGCTGCCTGGCCTCACAGGCTGGGATTTACAGAGAAGCCTGTAAAGCTGAAGTTGAGCCATTTACTGGGGAGCACCTTTCATTTTACAGTCATTTTAAAGATCCATAGTGCTTTTGACTGGAAAACATAAAGTGAGCTTTTCACATAAATAAAAGTTTCTCAAAATACCTTCAAGGTCAATTTTCTATCAACTGGAAGGGTAAAATTTTTGTGAAAAAGTTTACAAAAATGGTTCTATTTTTTCTATCAAATTTAGTAATGTTCCACCTCAAAAGGAGGAAAAAATTCTGGTGCTAACAGAACGTAAATGCCAAATTCTGTCGAACTGTCATCCTTTGCTTGGAGGCATCCAATTCTGTAAATGCCAAGCCAGTTGATATCTAACTAAAGCGATGGAAGAAATCACAGATATATGCATTCCTGAAGACTGAGAGAAAGAAAGTACACCTAAGAGATCCTGGCTTTTTGATTTCGTGTTAGTTCAGGGATGGAACTACTTCAGTGAATGTTTACATCTGCTATATTAACTAGTTTGATGCAGAAGTTCAAATATTTAAACTATGCTGATAGTTCCAGTTAGCTATATGTTTTAGGGAAAGTGTTCTGTGGGAGTATA
>NW_028186360.1:993293-1074563 GCF_003343005.1 Rhea americana | reverse complement strand
ACTTTTTTTTTTTTTTTCTTTTAGGGTAGTCCTCCAAATAGAAAGAACTTCCTCTAAATTGTGAGTGAGGCTTTAGATTAAATCTCTAAGCAACAAACAACTATAGTAGAGAGCTTTAAGGCTAAATTCTGATTTTTCTGAAAGTCAAAACAAAAATCATATTAACTTCAGTAGATCAAAATTCTCTATGTAAATTCTCTGGTGCTATGGATTAAACAGTGGGCTTTTCAATCAACTTGCTGTTACTCTCTCCTTGCTATTTCTTGCAGCACATCTTCAAGATGATAACAGGAATGTTAGATAAATGATTTGACACTGTGGCAAAGGAGCTGGAATCTATTTTTGTAGTAGAGGGACTGATACTAATTAAGAAAGCCAGAAAAATCCATATACTATACTTTAGCTGAATTTTGATTCCCCCATCTATCTGAAAACTGATAACAAAAGCTGTTGCGATCGTGTCTCTCTGAGTGCTTCTATCGGGTAAGGAATAACTCAATAGTTTGCAGTAWTTAATTAGAAAGCTACTCTTTTAATTATTGATAAACAGCCTAATGCAGCTACAGACTTCTCATTAATTACTAAATTATAGTCAAGAGTGATTGACAATTTTAGGAAGCCATGGTAATGCATTGTGAATCATAGTTGAATACTTAGTTGAAATATTTGAATAATACATAGTTGAAAATTTGTCATTTTCCTTTGGGGTGTAATAAGATGAGATTATAGAAGGTATTAAAATGACCATAAAGTAGACTTCAGAAAGATTTGAGTAAAATCTGAACATCYCATTTGATTTACTTGTTGTTTTTTAGCTATTCAAAGTACATATTTTAATCATCAAGAATGTCTCATACATTTTCCAAACAATCCCCCTAGATTTTGGAGAATTTTTTAATACAACCCTAACTAACAAATGACCTGCAAGTCATTTTCCATGGGAACAACACTCCCCTGTGTCATCTACTCCAATGCCCGTCAATCTTATGTAATACAGTTCTATTAAGATGAAACACTTCAAAAGAGACAATTTATCTGYGAATACTATGTAATAATTGCTATTTACCATTCAGAAGGAAGAGTAAAATGTTCCTTTTGAATGAAAGAGAACAAAGAGAACGTGTCCCCTTACAGGCTTAGTTTTAGAAGAACCATTTGGGTACATATTTATTGTGTTTGTTTTAGAAYTGAAGTTGGTGTTTTAATCTTGTATTTTTTCTTGCCGTTGTGAAGTCATTTGTTTGTGAGTGTTGTGTAGACAAACTTATTTCTGGAATGTCCTAATATCCAAGCCCTGGCTCCTCAAGCTTAAATAACTTTTTTTTTTTTTTAATGTGTGCAATGTAATATATATGTTACACTAAAATATGCCCTCCTTTGGGGATTTATAACAACATTGCACTGACTGACAATATAACAAGCCACATATAATTATTGTGAATCAAAAGAAACTGAGTATTGTGCATAACGCTTTCAAGCCTGCAGAGAAAGATGCTTGTGAAATGTTAATAAATCTTTCTTTGTTTGAAAATCATAAATATCTAGCATAAATCTATACTGAATTACCTCATGTACAAACATGTAGGTCTTCTGACTGCCTGACTGATGATCTGTGATGTCATGACAGCTGAGGTCACAGTCTCAATGATATATGGAACATTAACAGTATTAAATTAAGTCAGATGATCCACAGCATAATTGACATCATCCTGCAAATAGGCAGAGGTGCYATTAAGCTATCAAAAAAATTAAAAAATGAATTTTTAGATAGTAGATATAGACTTTGTGTTGTGTTTTTGTTTGCTTGCTTTTACAAAGGCACTGCAGGACTCTGTTTTTCAGTCAATTGACTCTCAAAGTCAACAATTAAGTCATACGTTCTCTTGCCCTGTGGTCAACAATATACTTACTCAACTGAATTGATTCTGTGTGTGCATGAGTGCATGCCACTGACTGGAGATTAGAGGCAACAAGGAGATCACTTATGGGTCAGGATTGTAATGTTCTGGTTGCACCTTTCTTAAGGTGGCTTGCTGATAACTGGATTTATGTGATGAGGAAAGCTTTGTAGACTTCTTACTTCTCAATTCTCTTTCTAGCAAACAGAGCAGAATGGGAATTGTTTTTAAAAATAGTCTCTTTACTTTCAGTATTTTGTGTAGTGTTGCAGCTTCTCAGTTCTCAGGTTTGCAGAAGAAGCCGCTGTTCTGTGAATTAGTGAATTAGTTAATGCAGGCAGGCAGCAGGGAGATCAGATGCTAGAACCACAGATAAATGCCAGTAAACTCATATAGTACTACATTGTTTGGGCATCTCCTTATGCAAAAGCTTGTTCATAACACCACGACAGTCTCTCACATCTGCACAGCAGCCTATCGTTTGGTGATGATGGGAACAGATCATTGCTTTGCAGAGAATCTATGGAGGGAAGCAGGAGCTATAGCCACTGTCTGCTCCTCTCCCCCACCTGTCAGAGCCATATAKAGAGAAACAAAATGATCTGAATGCATTCTTTTGCTTAACTCTTCATGTCTTCTGCAGAGATACAAGAAGRTTTCACAAAGAGATTCTCATTCTTTCTTTGCTTTCCCATGTAAGAGCATGATGTTGGCTATGATTTGGCTTCACATGACTATTCAAGTATAATTGCTTTGCTAGAAGATTGTAGCAGACCATTTAAACTAAGGCAYGGGACTTTTATTTTAAAGGAGAGGACAGCTTCTCAGCTTCTTGTTGCTTTCTCCAGGCAATGTGTATATTTTTTAGGATGAAACCTACAAGAGACCGTAGTAAGCATGGAAGGTTTTATGCAGAAGTGTACCTGCCTATATCACATCTGAATTTGTCCAAAAGCTGGTAAAGCAATTGACTATTATGGAAAAAAGGACCTCCTAGAAATGTCTTTCCAAGGAAACTTTTCCATATTTTGTAAACTGGGTATTAAATGGCATGAGTGAACCAGCTGGAGACAATGTACTACTGTCTTTGCTCTGTGACTCAAATGAAACTTTTAAGATATAGCTCATGAACACGATTTTTTGCAGACAATGCATTTCTTTTATTCCCACAAGGCACGAAAGTCTAGAAGTGTATTGCCAGATTTACAAAATCAAACCCCAAAAGCTGTAAGCTTCTTTGGAACAACAAAGTCTTTGTTACATATACTTTTTAAATACCTTTGGTAGACAATGTCTAGTTCTGAATACGTCTGGTTATATGCGGAATTTACTATAAACTTTGGGCCATAGCTATTGGGGAATTCCCATAAACACTACTAATGCCTGATGAATAAGAGGATTGCTTTGGTATTATTTCCTAGAAATAATATTGGAGTTCTTTTAGACAMAACTACCAATTACAGCATGAGAAGAACAAACTCAGCCCTGGCAGACATTGTATAGAGAGGTATAAGGACACAGGTCTGCCAGGAAATCTTATTCCAGGCTCTTCTTTCCTATGAGGCTGGAACTTGCCCTAGAGAATAATAATATTCTTATTATAGAATCTCCAAAACCAAGCCCAAACCAGATGCCATCCTTTAACTGGGGTAGAGATTTTGTGCCGTATTCTGCTTCCCTCCCGTGAGCCCCCTCCATGGGATAATATTTTCTAAGATGCATATCCAGCCATCAGTACTCAACTAAAGCATTGCATTCAATGACAAACTCTACCCATATGTTTTCTCTTTAGATTTAATTTCCTCTGGCCTAACAAACTGCATGAACTTTTTGGTGTAAGAACCAACGAATAGTGAACTGACCAAAAAAAGGTGTGGCAAAAAAGTTTTATTTTTTTAAAGAAAATTGGAGCTAAGAAATGTAATTGGTTTAAAAGTCTATATTTGATAAACTCTTTCAGTTTCTGGTTCTTGTTTTTGATTTTTTTTTTTTTACAAAAATAGCTAGAGTGGGAACTTTAGCAATTTTTGGGGAAATAAATCCTTTCAAAAATAGATTGAAAAATATTTGAAACAAAGGTGATAGACAGCAATATTTGCTCTAGACATGTAGAATAAGGGATGTATAAGACGTAGCACGGGATCAGGCTTATGCAATTCTATTTTAAACTGTCACTGACTTTTTAGTATGTTTAGATACATCATTTTCTTTTCTTTTTCAATACCTTTGAAAATCTATCTCAATATTTCAGTATCTATGCCTGTGAAAATAATAGAAACCCTTATTTACAGAGATGCAGGATATGTATGAGTTGTCATTCCTGAGGTCAATAAAACCCAATTGGAAGAGGATCAAAATGCATATGACAAATGGATAAAATCTTGTTTACAAAAGCACAACCTTCCCGCTTCCCTGGATAGAAACCTCAGAATGGTGCAAAATGTTGCCAAGAAAATATGTATCCGTGAAACATGCCTGAGTTTCTGCTACTTGAGTGCTGGTGGGCTATTTATCTCTATTAGGCCTGACAGTTGTGGTAGATGCTGTTCATGTGTTCACACCTGATTTTTTTCATTTATATAGAGCTTCAAATCTGTCATATTATCAAATGTATTATGTGTGTGTGTTAAGACAAGCATAAGTCCAACTGGCTTAATCACTRCTCAGGATTGAGGTAGCGCTCAGGATCTCATAGTGGCAGTAAGATAAAACCGGTACGTCATTCTACTAGCGAAAATAAAGATACTCAACCTTTGTTGCCTGCTTTGTTCCTGTCTCAATTTGTTACTGATAAATAGATTAGAAGAGGGAAAAGAGAAGTCTACAGGTGAAAATTATGTGCCTACCCACATAATAAACTGTAAATTAACATACTTGTAGGAGCCTACACTTTTTGCTCAGTGCTAATACTCATTAGCCATTACTTGGTACAGTTTGAGATTCACACATTTGTTTGGTATTCCCAGATCTATCAATGAGAGCACTGAATAGTTGGATATTGTGAAAACCTAGTGATGAGCAGGTCCTTCATTGTAGTCCATTTCCAGTAGCTGAAGTGTTGCTAAAAAGTCATGAATTTCCATTCTTCTAGACTTCCTGCTGGATAATGAGACTGTATCTCTCCTATAAAGTAAAGCTATATAGAAATATTCATTTGTATTTTGGTAGTACCTAGAAATCTGAGCTGTAATTAAATCTCATTGTGCTCGGCGTAGTAAGAAAATTTCAATCAAAGCAGTATGGKTGTACAGTACATGTATATGGCACATGTAGAACTTCAGTAAGACAGAAGTTTGTGAGAGAACTTAAGTTCCTGACACCATTTTCCCCTCCCCACTTTTCTTTCCACATCTAGTCATTCAAACAAATGTTAAAATATCTTTGTAAACGAGATAATAACTTGTTTTGTGGCTCTTGCTATTTTTAAGTGTTTCACTAGTGCTGCTGGAAAAATCTCTCCAATTTGCAAAACTGTATGGCAATTTTTGTTAATGTTTCTCCTTTTTTATTTTTTATATTTTTTAACCACTGATGATTCAATTTTTTTTGCCTCACAGTGACTCTTGATAGTTCCATTGGGCGCTGCCAATATAAACTATATTCATTTCAAAGTTTCAGCATGTACAATTAATTTGGGCAGTGGAGTCACACTGTGAAGTCCTTTATGTTGTTGTTTTTAAACATTCACAAGGCTTTTAAAATAGATACCATTCCCTTGCCTGCACACTAGCTTCCAATCATCTGGAAGCATATTATGCGAAGAAAGAAATGTAGCAATTGCTTTGGACACAATAGTTATTGTCAGCTGCAAACACGGATAGGCCACTAGTGAGATATGCAGTACCCCAGGCGCAGTGAGTTCCTGGAAATGTTTCCATCTGAGGATGATAAATTTGAGAATAACGTATGAATTTTGCTAATTGGACTAGAAAAGCTGAAACCTCTCTCTCATGGAAGTATCGTTTTTTGGAGGAGGAAACCTCTGCAATGACAGATAACAGCTTGGGCACAACTTTCTCTGTGCCTGCTTACATGACTCCAGATGAACTCGAGAATCTCACCYTTGCTGGATTAATTCAGCTCCTTTTGCAGACGCCCTTGCATGGGGGAAGCTTTGCCTCTGCTCAGCTGCACCCAAGCGCCAGATCTGCCTTCACATCCGAGCGCAATGCTAATGTTCTTCCATAATAGGTTTTTGTTTGAGACCGGCGCACATGGGTGAATTTAACCTCGTGGCAGACCCACTGCTCGTTCCTGAGTACATTTGCGCAGACCCGTGCGCTCTCCAAGGACAGAACGTTACATGCTCCATGCAGTCAGGCTCAGCTCTGACCATCTGCGTTCATGTGTGTTCTTGTCCCACAATCTGGCACCAATATGTAACACATTTCCTGTACTGCATTTGTAGGTCCAGACATCACTGCCATCAGCCAGACCACACATGTACAGCGAAGTGGATGCAAGTCAGGACCATCGATTCCCAAAACTAAGATGTTTGCCATTTGAACTAAAAGACAATTAATGATTGCTGATGACTGCTGTAGAATAAGGATTAACTCTTTTTTTTTTTTTTTTTTTTTTGGGGGGGGGGGATGTTCACTGACCAAATCAGAAAACTTGGAAGAAAATTCACCTAAGCCAAAACATTGTGTGTGTTTGTACATAAATTTCTCCTCTCATGAATCTGACTCAATACTACTAGAGATTCTAGTTCTCTGTCTTAACTAGTCATTGGTGTCAAAAAGACTCTCAAAGGCATTGATTCTCTCCTTTCTCTGAGGTCAACTCTTTCTGTCCTGGGGCCATACTAGGGTTATCTATTGTAGGCTGCCCAGTTTCATCATAGATGAGAGATAGTGATATGAAAGCTTGATCCTAGAGCCATATTTAGGTAAAAGGGGAGCAGACAGGAGGAGCCAGTGTCAGTCGCCCTTCACAGTGGCCTGGCTAGCCATGWAAGCAGGAAAAAAACTTGCCCCACTCTCTGCTACCAACTTTTCTTTGATTTGCAAAGGACTACTTCAGCTACAGAAATRGTATTTGCAGCTGAAGCCGTATCACAAAATAGGTGAAAAGTAGGAGGTTCAGATTGGGCCACAGTCCCTGGGAGCCACCCTGTGAATGTAAGAGGATTAGTCAAAGCCCAAGAAGCCCTCAAAGGTTTGCAAGGCACTGAGAGAAAGGAGGGTCAGCAGTAGATCCATTTATTTGTTATGAAGAAGGCTGCTGCCAATAAAAACAGAGACTGATGTCTAGGTGGGTCCCTAAACACCTCTGTAGTAAAGCAAAATTTTACGCCAACAAAGCTCTTTCCTTCCTTGTTTTAGCAGAACTGGTCATACTCCAGCCTCGTTCTCTGTGTTTCTTAAATGTTTTCTCTGCAGACCCACTAGTTCTGAAGTGAGGCCAATGGCAAAGCCTCCTCCCTCTTCCCTCCATCGCCTGCAACTTCTCCTTGATTTATGTCCTTTCTTCCCTTTACAACAGCTGTCCTAGCCAGAAGCCTCTAGCCGAACCAGACAGTGCATCCTAATCAAACGYGACCCTGCAGTCATGAAAAATGTTTGAACAGGTTTTCTTAAACTGCTGTTGGCATATCAGCACTATAAAAGTGCTCCTATTTAGGCATTAAAAATGTTTGTTTGTTTGTTTTTTTCCGGGATGTGTATTATATGTGGATCTGTTTATCATAAACTTTGGGAAGCACAAGTAGGACATACAGTAATGCCCCATTACCTAAARATTATAAAGGATTAATCAACAGCTAAAAGGTGATGACTTTACTGACTTTTTAAAATATTTAAATGGATGAGAGACAAATTCTACCCCGCAATGTTTAATCCTTTATTTAAATATCCAATAATACCTGTAAATGAAACCTTAATAAAAAGTATGTGGAGCTCWGGGTCAGGGAAATCCATAGTGAGGAGAGGAAATCAATTTTGTTTTCACCACGTACTATTTTTACAGAGCGAAGCCCTCTCAAACCAACTAATGCTTTAAGAGCAACTCATTATTTTTAGTTACTCATAGACAGCATCTTCCTATTTTCACTATTCTCACAATTCTTGCCATTSTAAGCTTCCTTCACATTTGCCACAAATATTAGCTTGAAATTCAAGGAAACACCTTACTAATTCCTCTTTTTCTTTCGCACATTTCCTTAGTGATTCTGCATGTGCCATGCTGGTATTATGGAGGGAGTYGTCAGGTGGGTATTGTTATAGGCAGTCCTGCAGCATGGTGCTTGTAGGGTGCGCTCGCAGGCATCAGCAGGTTTTTATTTATTTTTTTTTCCTCTTTTGTCTCTCCCGGAGAGAGTGATAGAATGAGTCTTATGCTAYTTAATATTTGCAACCCCAGTTGCACCATGCTTTAGGCTTGCCAGTGTTTATTTTGCACCCTCAAGCCTGACAAATTAATATTTTAACCCAAAAGAGAATTACTTCAGTGTGTACTTCGTTGACCCAGGTCTGCTAAGCATGGTTCCTGGTTCTCAGTTTAAGAGAGAAAAAAATAAAATAAAAACCCACCTGCATTAGAGATGGGTAAAACGTGGATCCTGGTTCGAAGTAGTGGCCAACCTGGAATGTAGGAGGAGGGCAGGAAGAGAAAAGGAGCTAGGCTGGTGTTAGACCAAAGCTTTTTCTTTCTCGCCCCCCCCCCCCCACCAAGTCTCAGGGGAGTTAGAAAAAGAAAAAAAAAATACATTTCAATTTAGTCCATATTTCACTTGACCTAACGTGAGATTTCATTTTGAGATTTGAAAAGATCTTTTTTACTCCTTTTATTTCCTCTTCTTAAATTCTACCTCATTTTCAGAAATGAAAACTT
Source organism: Rhea americana (assembly GCF_003343005.1). NCBI lineage: Eukaryota > Metazoa > Chordata > Aves > Rheiformes > Rheidae > Rhea > Rhea americana. The sequence goes on along the minus strand of NW_028186360.1, from coordinate 1,065,831 downwards.
TCAGGTTGATTCAAAAGTCAAAAAAGTATGATTAAAAAGCTGTCAACATTTTCACACTTGGAAAACTGTTTTAACACTTGTTCAGAGCTCTCTTCCCTCCACTTTTATGGTTTCCATCATTTTGCAGCTGAACTATCGTTGAACTCAGCCCAGCTTGATATATGCCTTTGATCCCTTTTGCCCAATTCTACATGTTACTATATTACACCAAAATTCAATATATTTTCAATTTATTTTTTCTATGACTTCATGGCAGAAACCACCATTATCAAAAATCAAATTCCAAAAGCTTTTTCAATTATCCAAAACTTTATTAACTACGTAAAGATGAGTTCATTTAATTTTCTGCTGAGAATAGAAGAATATGATAGATATATAAATCGGTAGCACTGGGGAAGGCTAGCCAAATAAAAATGATCCATCCTTTCTTGAATTCTGTATTTTATGCTCCTTATATTCCTGACTGCGTAGAATGTGGCTCTTAGAATGTTCTAAACCTAAACTGTTGAATAACAAAAGCAAATTTTTGTTGGCTCAAATTAAACCTTAATCAGATTGTGCTTTTACTAACCGCTATATTACAAAAGGCATATTTTACGTCCACAGTCACCACAGACAATTTCTTAGAAACTGTACTGTCCTAACTTTACCTTCAAATAAATATGCAAACAATGCAGATGCCTCAACACATTTTTATCTGCTACAATAAACAATGGTCAGATTTTTTTTATTACTGTTAAAGGTTTTTCAGTTTTGCTACTGATGCAGGCAAAATGTGCCTCTTCTTTAACAATGCCTTGCAATTCAGAACACAGTGCTCTCTACAGCGAGGTTTAAGACCACTATGCTTTGCAAAGTAAAACAATATTAACCGACTTGGCATGCAAACAAATGTAGATTGCGTGCCTTAGGTTCAGCAGGATTTAAAAGTAATACCAGCACGATCTTCTGTCCCCTTAGAAATTCTTATCGCTTTGCCTCTTAAGAAAATAACTTTTGATTTGTAGCYGTCAGTGGGTGTGTGAATAGGCATGCAGGTAGATGTGCCGTGAAATGGCAGTCTGAAAGAGGAAGGAGAGGGCTTCCTGCCTAAAGCTCCAGCAATGTCTGTGTGTGTTACAGTTTGAGCTCTGTCTCTTAGATACTTATACAACTTCCATTCTTTTGGTATTTGAGCACCTGACAACTTTAATGCGTCTATGCCGGTAGGTGAGCACTTTAATCCCTGTGTTGCAGCTGGGAAGCTGAGGCCCAGAGAGGTTGAGTGACTTGCCCATATGTTGTATAAAAGCCTTTGAATTTAAATTAATTATGAGCTCCTTAAATTAAGAGAAAATTGCACAGCTAAATACACCAATAACGTATTTAATCACTAACACATTACTGTGATCCAAAACACACAAGATAATTTTAGCTGTGCAATGTCTATTCCATATGGAATTTGGCAAGAGAATGTCAATGTGGAAAGCTGATTGAAAGCAGGGTAGGAGGTTCTGCTGTCACGTGAGAAGTGCGGCTCTTTGCCACGGCGTAGCTTGACATATAGCATTTTTCAGGCTTCCAAGAAAGCCAGTACTTAAAATGGTAATGCTGGTTCCAAGTGTAACTCAATAGCTTTCTAAAACTCCTTCTTCTGTTATGGAGGGGGAAGCGGGGGGAAGGCCAGGTTTGCGCTTGGGAGTTCTCTCTGCTTAACAAAACCTTTTAAAACCGTAGCCTGAGTCTCCATGGCAAAAGCCCAGYGTATGGTGCCGTTTCTGTTTTAAATGAAACTGTTGTCCATCTGTCTCACTTTTGTTACTCACCTGTCTCTTAGCCGAGCCTATTAAGCACTGATTAAAAAAATAATAGTAATAATAATAATAAAAAAAAGAGAGATCTAAAAGATCTACTGAAAAACATCCACTGAAGCCTGTAGGAGCCTGCAGTAATGCAGCATCTTTGCGTTGTGCTTAAAGCAGCCCAGTTCCACTCACCTCGTGGGTAGGTCTTTCTGCTCACTTTAAGGGACTGTTACCTGGGGCATTTCACCATGGACAGTTATCAGTATTTCCAATGAAATTTCTTCAGCAGATCAGTAGACATCTTTGGCTTATTTTCCTCAGTAGAGTTGCTGAGATAGGAACCTGGTTGGAAATCAGAGTGAGAACTGAAGTTAAATGGCTCTCATGAATAAAGGCTGAAAGTTTCTGCAGTTGAAGTATCCATTTAAAGTATGATTTGAGAAACAGAAACTTGGACGGTTCAACCTGTTTGCTGAAACCTCCTTGTCTAGTGCCATTTGAGAAGCCCTGGTGGATCTCAGCCACCTCCACAGAGGCTGGTGGATCTGTCACAGAAGATGTGCAGCCTTCTAGAGCAGCACGAGGCTGAGTATCTTGGGTGGTCCTGAGTGCCTATGGTTAGGCTACTGAATCAAGCTCTGCACCACTCAAGCCAGAGAGATTTTCTCTGGAAAGGAGTATCYAGCTGATTCTGTGACAAATCTCTCTCTCTTTTTTTTTTCCTTTCCTTCAAATCTCCCTCATTTTAATGTGGCATAAAATCTAAAATTAAACATGCTTTCCTCATTGTTGTGACATAGGTTTGGCAATGAGCAGCATAAAAATGACATTTGTGTGTCATAATTAGAAAAATTACTTCATGTGACATTTCAACTTTTCCATACATTCTTTTTTTGATATGAAGCTGAGTTATAGTTGTCAGGTTGAATTGTCATGAGTTAAAATAATGTGTTATTTCTAGATACCTCTGAGGTATATTTATACCCTGCAAACTGGAAAGTTATGGTACATACATTTTCTTTCCTTGCCTGTTACATCATTACTGTTGGAATAAAGATTCCCCTGATCCAAAGATGCCAACTGGCAAAATGCTTTCTAACATCAGTAATGACAGAATTTGGCCCTTCAAGCAAACAGTTCATCCTTTTTGATTAGGGATAAAATAGCATTGTATTCAAGCTCCTGATTTTGTTCTAAAATATGGAAACATATTTGTGGAAAGAAAATGAGCATATTTGTCCTCAAGTAACCCAGGAGAAGAGTTGCTGAAGAGGAAGGTGCTATTTGTACTTGTACACTSTCAACTTTTTAACTCTCACCACATTTAGATTATTTTAAAGGAAAACTTAACATTCAAGAATGAAGTTCTCCTTTGATGGTCACATCAGGATTGAAACAGTTTATACATGATGGGAAATGCTAAAAGCTGAAAGAAGCAGTCATACTATTCTATTAAGGGCTAAGATGATAGGAACCAATATGCCTTTAGGCAAGAACCTTATTTCCAGTGCTTGGCAGCACTACAAGAATTAGCTATTTTTCATCAAAAGTAAAAGTTCAGGCTATAAACTGAAAAGTTTAAAAGGTAGAGCAAAGTTCCTGAAAGAAATTGGATTATTTAAAGTTTTTTTTTCTTTTTAGTTACAATTCTGAAATCTTATATTTAAATGGCTTGTAATACAGTAGTAACAATAGCTCCTCAAAATCCACTGTAAATGGAGATCCCTAGCAAATAGAAAGCATATGTCACTAAGTATCCTCTTTCCCTCAAGGTGCTTCATAAAGCTTTGCATACGTATGTTAAAGTGTATTATAGCTGAAGTTTAGCCAAAACYGATGGCAGCAGCAGAGAAACACATTTCCTTTGAGACCCAGTGAAAAAAAGGAGGCAAAGTTTCTCTGTCAGTCTGTAAATAGGGTAGTATGATTGTCAGGGAGAATAGAGTTGGTGACTAAGCGATTTTAAAATAAAAGTCTAGGACCCCAATCTTGCAAAGTGTTAAAATGCTTTGACTCTCAGGARCTGAAGCTACTCAGCAGCTATTTGAGCCCTAGAACTAAATTAAAAATGATAACTGACCAAAGTTCCTTTATATATTATTCTGTCCCTCTGTCTCCTTTGCTGCCTTGTGGACTTTCCTTTTGCCTAATCCATTTTAACAGGCTGCAATGATTAGAAAGATAACAAAGCATTTTGAAGACTGCTGAGCTGCAAGCTTTTCATTTGTTTTGCTTGTCAGACACTGAGTTTTGTTTTATCCTTGAAAAAAAAAAAAAAAAAAAAAAGAGAGAGAGAAGCAATGTGGAGGCCATGTGAGACAATACCAAGATTTATCACAGTTAGTGTTGATTTTTTCAACATACCGTGTTTATTATGCACGTATGGACAGAGGGATCCTGTCAGCTTTTTTCTTTTCTCCTCTGACCGCTTCTTATGGGGGCAGGCCTATGTCTTGTCCAAGACGTAATCCCTCTAGTAACTTTTGACCAGTGGCTAAGACAAGACACTTAACCAAATGCTGAGTGTTCTGCAATTGAAGGTGTGCCCTAGTGCACCTGAGCCTAGGCATTACTGACTTTATTTGTGGAAAGGATGATTACATGTAATTACGCTTTTCACTGAGAGCCCTTCTGAAATAGCAACCCTCTTCTGCCCATGGTAGCCCATAGCTATCTGTAGTAGGATCTTCTGTGACAAAAATGAAGCATCGGAGAAGAGCTGCAATGCTAACACCTTTCAGTGGAAGAAAATGTTCTTTCTTTGATGTAGGAAGCCTTTCACTGATTTTCATTTTGGTATGTCCATTCTTGTAACCTGGGACTTAAATCTGCCCAACTTTAAGAAACTGCATAGTCCCGTTCTCACGCCGCGCTACTTGAGTATGCAAAACTAGACTTGCTGAATCACAACATAAATCACCAAATAGCACACAGCTCTGCCTGGGACGAACTTGCCATCCTACACYCTGAAAGAGCAGCTGTAAATCAGCAGGGCCATGGAAGTGCAGTCCTCCTCTGAGTCCAACAGGTTAGCGGAAAGCCCTGTTAGCAAGGCGTTTGGAGCCTTGTCCCGCCGGCAGGTAGGTGTCTGTGGGCATGCTTCATGGAAATGGTCAAGTCTCTTTGGTTCCGCACTAATTCTTCTTCCTCTGTGTGTGTGTTGGGGYGGGGGCAAGTGTTTAAGATAAATATGCCACATGTATAAGCTGGGTGACCATCACATAAACTGTAATGTTTCACCAGCCATAGAGTAAATTATGAGCTGGAATATATTCGTTTAAGCCTACCCCTGGAAGTTACAAGATTCCAACCATACCAATGCGACAGCATTATTTTCAGAATTACTGGTTCTGGAAATTCAATGAAAGGGAGGAAGAAAAGAAGTAGTGCAGGGACTTAAATAATAAGGGACTTAAAGCCCACATACAATATACAATATGATGAGACAGAGATCAAACACAGGGAAGATTTCAATACAACATGGGATAAGTAGCTTCACATTTTTACTGGAGTTTTACCAAAAAGCCTTGTATAAATGAGGAAAACTTGTGCATACTGATTCAGCCCCATATTTATTTTGAGTAGTGAAAACTATACTTATTCACGGTAGCTGATCTGGTTCCCTGAACAACACCTGTCAGGTTTGTTCCACCTGTTATTTAAATCCATGGAAAAGTTGCCCTTGACTGTGTCTTAAACCAGACTTTTTCTTTGCTATCTAACCTCAGTTAAATCAGAAACATCAAGTATCATGAGGCCATAAACCCTCAAACTTGAACTGTCACGTCAGAAAATGTTGTACGGAAATCTTTGTATTCCACCACACAATGTCACTGAGTATTTATTATATACAAGATGGAATAGAATATGGGCACTTTACATTGCCGGCTTGGTTCTCTGTTTTTGTTTGGTTTTGGAGATATCCAAAGGTACTTTTGCATTTCTGTATAGCTGTGGATAGATCTGATTTTTTGCATACTTCTCTTTAAGGCTTTTCTTTGCCTCGGCACATCATTGCATTCAAAATGGTGGTTAACTCATTTTGCCTGGGTGCAAACTTCTACATGCAGTCTGCTTCTGCCACTTGATTTGCTGGAAAACAGTCTTCTGATCAGTCATCACAGATAATCTTGCTTCTTTAAAACCAAGGCTCCTTTGTAGCTTTTCAGATTTAACACCCTTTCACTCCACTTCCATGCAGTTATGCATTTTTCAGAGTGGAACAATCCCCACATGTAATCTCAAGGGTGTCATTATTCTATCTCATTTTCTTCCAAATCTCTAGTATTCAAACAAATCAAATGTAAAATACCCAAACATTATTTTAGTTTCCTTATATGGTATTTGGATTTTCTGAATATTTGTATTGATAGGATTAACTCCCTTCCATCTTTAAAATACCAGTATCTCTTCTTCATTTAAAAAATGTTATCTTATGTTAGGAGCACTTTGAATAAGCATTTGCATTCAAATGATTTAATTTTTTCRTTTACATTTTCAACTACATTAGCTCTAGGTAGATAAACACTCCTAAAAGGCAATTGTAAAGGGGAATGCTGTGTAAGGCAAGCATCATGAAAGGAGCATCAGGTAGCCTAAAAATAGGTTTAACAAAGTCCAATGCATTGAGCAAGGAGGCATGAAAGGGGAGTGAGAAAGAAGAAGGAGGGAAGGCAGTTTATCCAACAAATATAGTTAGGCAATTGATCTTGTCCTGCTGGTCCTCGCCATGAACAGTCCCGCGGAGTCAGCTGAGAGCCTAGAGCCTTCCGCTAGGATGTGGGACACGAGCATTCAAGTCCTTGCCCTGTCTGATGTGGAGGAAGGATAAGAAGCTTCCACATCCTGGGTGAAAGCTATACTTTCTGGACTGGTAAAGYAATTATTGTCTGCTGTTCTGTGACTTCTGATTTGACTCACTCTGAGGTGAGTCTTCTAGAGGAGGTGAATGAAGATATAGCTGATCTGAAAAGACATATGTTGGGGTGTGTAATGACTCAAGGGTTTTCAGTGCAGAAAAGCATGACAGAAATCTCATAGCAGAAATGAGAAGGCTGACAGAGCAGGAACCTATTGAGATTACACTGAGATCCAGAGCAGAGGCAGCATTTGTGTAGCAATACAAGCATCAAAGATTATTCTTTGGTCTCTGAGGTACAATTCCTTCTATAAAAATACCTTTTCCAATAATTTAGACCTATTCCTTTTTAAATAGTCATCCAACGTTGGTGATGAAGCCCATGTTACCCTATCTAAACTTTAGCATATGGACCATGCTTCCAGTTTCACCCTAAGTGCCCCTTGTAGCAGATTAGTGTTAGAACAAATCTTAAATTTATTGCCTTTTGATTTAAAATGAGCCACTCCCTTTATCTAGTTCTCAAAGCATGATGGATCACATCATTCAGAGCAGTTGGCAAACGTTAGGAAAGAGTCCAAAAAAACAAAAGAAACCTGCTCAAATACCCTTCACCAACAGTTTGGACTGTAGCCCGCTGGCAGATCCATGAGATCTGAAATTACCTCATGGCCCTTCTTTCCTTCCCCCATGTAAATGTATACAGGCAATCAACCCATCACTGAAATACATCTTGCTAGTGAAAATGCATCTATCTTCAAGGGCCCTACGCCACTTGAAATTTCCTGCTGCTGAGCATGATATTATTTTACAAGTAGATCTCCTGTGTAGCAGCTCTGAGTATCTGTCCAGATCCAGAGAACTGATTATACGCTAGTAAGACAGTCTTATTCTGCAGCTTCTCTTAACCTATGCCTAGCCAGAGGTAGGAGATAAAAGCAGAATAAAACCAAGGGGCCTGCYTCTTGTCATGGTGCTGGATCGGGAAATCACACCTATACTGTGTGCTTTGCTAAGCTTAATAATCACCGTTGAATAGGAGATGACAGGTGTTGGCCAATAAAGCCTGGCTCTTAGTCTAAAAATATTAGAGCTGCACAGCCAGCTTCTATTCTGTTTCCTTTAATAAGACAGTCAAGCTCTAGATGGTTGTTTCCTTTAAATACATAACATGCTTACAGGTTCCATATTTAATTGTATTTCTCTCTTAACATGTTATTGTAATTTATTCTGAAAGTAGAGAGAAACTGTCTTTATATCAAGTGCATTTGTCTGGCCTATTTACTTGGTCTGTTGATGGTCCTGGTTTCTTTCCTCCTAGGTTTTCTAGGGGARATACACTTTTCTAAGATACAACAGCAGGCTTAACAAGTCATGTACTCCGGCTCAGTTAGGAGTGCCTGCTGCTTTTTTGCTCTCTGTTTTTTCTACATCAGCAAGGCTCTCTGTGTCCATAAATTTCTAGAGTTGTGTGYTCTTACTTTCCTTCCACTGCTTCTCTTTCTCCCTTTGCCCTCCCTGCATCCATGCTTTTTGTGTATATTCCCATTTTTCCATTTTACTCCACTTGCCTGTGCATGTCCATCAGGGTTTTTTTTTTCCCATTCCTGTCTGGTATATTTTCCCATTCTTTCTTTTTCTTCAGGGCAATTCTCAATGTCCTGCTTTATGCAGGATCTGTGTGCCTACCACAATGTCACGTTATTTTTTCCCATTCTTCATTGTTGAGGGTGTCTGGAGTAAGGAAAAGCAACTTTATTCTGGAAGATGAGAATTTGTGTCCYGAAATGAAGTTGGGTACCTAGAAGTGACTGACACAGTAACATCTCAAGGCGTGAGGCTCTGAGTTCCTCCTCCAGTCCAGTTTCCTGCAAGAATCATCTGGTTATTATGCCCATTGACACCTAAATATTCCTTGAAATTTCAAAAATAAAAAAACAGAGGTGGCATTTCGGTATTATTGTGTTAAATCTGAATTATCAGATAGAGACAATTGAGCGGAATACAAGACCACTCAAACTCAGCCAAAAGAAAAATACCACTATATTYGTGCATGCATACGGTGGTTTATTTTTACTGTAAATTTAATGGTGGCAAATGAAAGTACTAAAGCTACTGATTAAAATCTTAGACAATATAACAAAGAGAGAAGCTAAACTGAGAGCCTTGCAGTTAAAGCAACATAACGATCGACTCCTCATTGGAAGCCATGAAGGCCAAATAATTGCTTCTATGTGCAACCCTTCTCTAAAAAATGCAATTACTTTGGTGTGCTGCTAGTTGGCCACATAAGCAAAATAGTGATACCGAAGCCACCAACACTGATCTACTGATTCTTTCTTTGYCTGCGTTTTCTCATATGGAAAACCCCCTGCTGTGTTCATAAAAATTCAAGACTGAGTGGGTATACCGAGGAGTAAATCCTCCGTTCTTATTGATTACTAGCCTGGTCTTTGTCTCCTGGAGAGACTATTACTGTAAGCAAAATACCTTATCTATGAAAATCTTTAGTTCAGCTTATTGTTATTGTTATCTGTTGAATTGCCAACAGTTTGCTTGGCGCTATGCGAGAGACAACATACAGACACGTGCTGCCTGGAAGAACTCACATTGTAAACAAGATAAGATTTCTAGCTATTCAGCACATAATTACTTCTTTTCCTTCTATATTTTCTCCTGAGCTTAGTAAACTGGTAATTAATTATATAGGAGTTGCCTTTGCTGTTGGTTACAGTTGCTTAATTTATTTACCACTTTTACTCACTAAATGTCAGTTCAAGCAAGCTGTCACRCATTTGTGGGTTATAGACAACAGAAAGCTCTGTTCTGTAGCATTCTTTGCAAGTCCTTACATTGGTTTTAGAGTGACATTTTGGAATTTGCTTATCTATCTTGCTTTTCTGTCTCTCTTGATAAGTAAGGTTATGATAGGCAAATCATCTCAGTGGATTTCCATTTGCACAAAGTACTGCAGACTAGGTCACTGCTCTCTTTCTCTTCAAGTAGGATCAAGAAACAACGTGGTTTTCTTCTTCCTTTTGATTTTATTCCTGCTTTCTCTAGCCTCACTTTTTCTTCTATTGCTGTTGGTTAGAACAGGCTAGAATTTCCTTGCACTTGCTGTAGCACTGGGCATTCGCTCATTATTGGGTAGAGGACACTAAGCCTGTAGCGGGTACGAGACAGGTTACCTGTTCCAAAATCCACCCATGTCTGAGTTTGCACACTCATTTTAAAGGCTATTTCACACCAGCAGTTCTTTTTGTTCTCTCTCCATTTCAGTTACCCAGTTACCCTGGTGATTTTGTATGTTGTGCTATATATTAGTGCATGGAAATGTCATCTTTAATGAAGTCGAATTCCAAACAGGGAGGGGAAAAAGATGGATCACATGCCAAGTGCAAGCTGAAGCTATTACTACCCAAGCACTTACAGAAACATATGAAATTAATTCAGATAAAGGACCTATAAAGCACATGTCATTTTCCTGCACTTAAGAGCAGCAAGTTGATTTTTTTCTTCTAGTTCTAATAATTTAACACTACACTGCGGGATACCAGAAATGGAATGAGAATAAAACAAAAAAAGTAAAGTTGAGGGGCTTGAAATCTCAAGGACTCTTCTGAAGCTTTTTTCTCTTGTTCTCTAGGAGTTATTTTGTGTGTATGCATATATATTTCTATTATTACTGTGAACACTCCAGCCTGCAAAGAGCAGCCCTTTCAATAGCCTCAAAGCAAACATTTTCCAAAAAGAGATTTCAGAGGAAAACATAATTAAATATCAAAACAGATGGTTGAAATCAGTCAGATGGAAAAATGCTAACTGGCATGGTTCCTTTATACATGAATAGGCAGGCATCTGAAAGCAGGTCCGCCGTTAATAGTTGATACAAACTRTTATCCTGTTATATTCTTAAAGAGTATCATTGAACACTGATTGTACCTTTTAAGTACAGATGGGATGAGAAGTTGCTGGAGACTAGAGTTGCCCTGTTGGAGGCCCTAAACGGAGTTTTCCAAGCCTTGAGACTGAAGTCACTCCATCTGCCTGCATCTGTATTTTTTTAACCAACATTTCAGCAAAGGCACTGATCACCTGTAAATTGCACTGCGACTGAATAACTCAGCATTTCTGAAAATGAGGCAGTGTGTTTAGAGGCCTTAAACCTGTATTTGAGGAACGTACTTTTAGGTTCCAGGCTTGAAAATTYTGACTGTGAACATTGTCAGATCTGCAATATGATTAGGTTATAYAGTGAACTCAATGCATTAAAAAAGGAAAAATGCTTACTTATGTAAAATTGCTATCTAAACATAGCTATCTCCAGTTCATTAGGCAGCCAACACATTATTATTTTAACAAACAGATGCAAGACTGATTGGAGCCTTCAATGTACAAATAAGTAATGAATGGATTAGTAGACTTAACCTATGGTTCAGTGTAGGACATGCTGTGGATTAGGTGCAGGAGATTTTAGACTCTCTGGTAAACAGTATTTGAAGATGACTGTATCCAGTTTGTAGTATGTTAAATTTTATTGTGTTTTAGCTGGAAGAGACTCTCCTGACTGTGCATTCCTGGCAAGGGTCATATATCCCACAATCTGAGTCTTCCTATTTGTGCCAAGCACACAGGGCATCACCACTGGGGAGAACCAGGGAAAATGTGGGTCAGTTCCTGGGTTATTGTGCCTGGTCACTAAGGGAAAGTTCTGAAAGGGTCTGGAGGTGGGACAGGGGGAAGCCAGGGGAGGACACAGTTCACAGCCAGTTTACTCACCACCTTCTTGAAGACGGCATGGAGAATCTCTCCCAAATACCACTGCAGCATGTCCTAGGGAAAGGCATGCAAGAACTTGACCAAAGAACATTTCAGTAAGAATTAGCCTTTACTGAACTCAAATGCTGATGAAAGACATCCTTTGATGGACTAGATCCTGTCACAATATCTCACTCATTTTGAAAAAGTGGAAGTGTGGACAGTAAGCAGTACAGAAATGAAGAAAATCTTTATATATAGGCCAAAAAAAAGGGGGGGGGGAGAGAGAGAGCGAGAACATGGGGAGTGGGGCTGTGCAATTACCTTTCTTCTGACAAACTGAAAGTATCTTCTTGGACTCCAAGTGTTTTGGTACCCCCACTACAAACAAAGTAAGGTTAGCAAGGGCTTGCACCTAGGAAATTAGGGCACTGTAAGTAGGAATCAAGGCTGCCACACATTTACTGGGTGCCTTCGCATCTCATGTTGGTCCCAAGGAGAATTGCTGCTGCCTTCCTGACCTCAGGGCTGCTGAATAGTTAAAGCAAGTGTTGGTGTCWGACCTGACTTAGTACTGATGACATTAGATGTCTTTGTCTTCAGTTCTCTTATTTTTAATACTTTTCCCCATTCTTTTTGCATCACTTTTCCCTGTTAATTACAAATACCAATATGGGTTTATTGCTATCTGTTCTGTGCCACAAATTGCTCCTGAACTACTTTTGGTGCTAGGTACCTGTGGGTAGGAAGTGCCTTTTTCTTATCTCAGAAAGCTTGCACTGAACAGCTGGATACATGGAGGGACACACAGCTACCTTTATGAGACCTATTACGAGGCCAGCAATTTATTCAGTAAAAGAAGAAATCTTTTCAAATCTAGCTCAGATTCTGAAGAAGAATATCAACTTCAGAATACTCAGATGTTGAAAGGAAACTATTACAGCATGTATGTAAAGTATCAGCTTAAGTCCTTTCTTACAGAGTGAGTTACTAACCTGAAAAATAATTATTACTAAGACTCAGATTTTTAAGGGGTTACTACTGCCTAGCAAATAATCCTTAAAAAAATGTTAAATAAAAATWCTCTGATTTACAATATATGACAATATATATTTGGCAGTATAACTATGTCAACTCATACATTTCTCTGCTTAGGTCCTTGAAAACAAGTGTTAACAGCACAAAACACTCACAGAGGTGACACTAACTGGCATTTAAGATGGCTATACTGAGCAGAGGGACAGCGACGTGAACTGGCATGAAGACACTGAGTTCCCGTTTCTCTTCTTCACGGGCTGTTTTACCGTACTTCAGTAATGCAGGCTTGTTCACTGGCAACCTGCTATAACTCGTGTGTCTTCTTTCATTTAGAGTGAAAGAGGAGGAAGCATGAGGCAGAGGCAGGAAAGAACAGAATTGCACAATATTCACCCGACGCAGTCTATGAGCTTTTCATCCCGTTCCCACTCTACCTCGGTTCTTCCCTAATCCTACATCTAGTTCTATTTTCATGCCTTTTTGCATGCTTTAGTACGTGTGCTGTGAGTGCAACTGTCCTTTAGTATTTAGGGGTGCATTTGTGTGTATACTTTGTGGCTGGAACAGGGAAGCCAAGTTTGGAAAATGCAGCTCTAAAAGTCGGATTGATAACATTAAGGAAACTGTTGCCAGATGGCCTCTTAAATTGGTCATCATGAGACTAAAATGATGATTATTGTTCTCCCTACTTCTCTCTCATCCTGCTTTTACATAAAATGAATAATAGGTCTTCAAAGTAAATTTTATGCCAAAATAAACCACCCTAGGATTAACACAGCTAAACAGTTCAGAAGCTAAAATAAATGGGAAAGTCAGCTTCCTCGCTGTAATCAGCTACCACATGGTATGTAATGTTATGCTACGTCATGCTCCGTTGTATTACTATACTTCTACTATTTCTTTCCCTTTAATTTTAACTTTAATAAATCCAAATTCATGAAGATTTGTTTAGAGAATATGCTGCATGGACAATATGAGAGACTAAAGCCTCTTTTAACTACTGTTGGATAGCAGCAACACACACAAATCTTAATGACCCTCTGAGGTAACTATTTTATAGTATTTTTCGTATGTAGTAAGTAAGTAAGTGTAGTAAGTGCTTGACAAAGAAGCTTTWCACTTCATAGCTAAGGGAACAGGAGATAGCCTCATTAGTTCAGAATGCTCTAAGAAAAATCTTTCTTTGTACGTAAAAAACTGGAAATATTTCAGAAAAGGCAATAAGAATGAATCTAGGATGTGGAAAATATGCCTTATAGTGACGAGCTAAAGCTCAGTCTCTGTGGTTTAGCCAAAAAGAAGTAACCCAAAACAGAAGAGGTTCCTTGATTACACTTTAGAAGTATCTATGTGTTAAAGATTTCTGATGGCAAATAGCATTTTGTTTTACCATAAAAAGACATAACATGATCAGTGTTCGGAGATGCACTCAGACTAGAAATGAGGTGTTGATTTCAGGCAGCGGTGAGTAATTTGACTATGGGAATAACATGCCTAGACTGCATATCTTTCTAAAAAGACACAATTTGCTTCCTTATTCAAACAAAAACTGGAGAAATGATGAAGAAAATACTGCACTGTACTGTAAGCAAGGCAGAAAGTCCTAATGGCTTTTTGAATTAAAAATTTAAGTTTTCCCTCCTATATAGCCCTTGCGTGAAACATAACCTCACCTAAATGATTAGTTTTTATACTATCTGTAGCAAATTATGTTCAGGTTAAAATTTAACTGCCCAACACTATCTTCATCAAATTCCTATCCTGAAAGTGCCAGAGTTAAGGCTACGTGAACATTCATTACCAGGTGAAGCTGTATACCCCTCATGGAGGAGTTGCATAACTTTGCATCCAGCAGGTATGAAACGTTATGTGAGACTAATCTTTCAAAATATTTATTTATTCCTCCGTTTTTTCAGTGTTTTAAGCATTAGATGACTTATCCAATAGTGGCTACATTTTTCTTGTTATGCATCCAGTGAAATGGCATTTAATTTTGGTGTCAATATGTTGAGGCTATGTCTGCACTGCAAGGTAAGGGTTGGCTCCTGGGTTCTGTAACCCCTGTGCTGGCCAGCAAGCTGTGCTTGAGCTTTAGCTGGTAACTGCTCTGTTTAAAAGCAGCTTTGGATAGCTGCATCTGAAAACGGTGACACAACCCCACCCGAATCCCATGCAAAGAGAGAGCACCCCACCTGGCAGTTTGACTTGCTCTTGTTCCACCACCACATGGTGTAGCAGGCTTCTGGCCTTTGGGTCATGCAGACCAACAGCTTCAAGCACTTTGCCATTGTCCATGTCCTGCGGAGGGGCTGCAGTTTTGGGTAGCAAGGATGGGAGCCTCTGATAAAGCTCCTCTGAGTGGTGGGTTGGGTGAGAATCAAAGCCTTGCTCATGGCATGGTATGCACCAGATGCGTGATCATTGCCCGTTGTGCGAGGAGACACCRCACGGCACTGCAGAGGGCACAGGCAGGTCTGGTGGGCACTGATTTGCATGAGTCTGGGTTTGCTCCATGACACCAAGAATTCCTCGGCCATCGTGGCTCCGTGTGTCCCTGCTACACGTGTCCTAAGCCAACGTATCCTGCGTCTCTGCCAGCAAGTAGGGTACATAGCAGGGATACGGGATGGGAAGACTCGCAGGTGGTACTGCAGAGCTCCACGGCCTGAGGTCTGAGGGCTCTCGCTGTGTTTGCAGAGTGCTGTTTTCATCAGGGCCAGCGAACGCTGGGGGATGGCGTTCAGAAAGGCTGCAGTTCCCTCTGCGTGTCTCTGGAGAGTAAAAGTGTTTTGTCAGCTTCTGTGCTCCAGGTAAGTTTTGATTATAAAGAAGCGTAGCAGCAGCAGAAGCTGAAAGATTAGCAAAGTCTTTTCATTCAAACACAATCATGGCAAGTAAAGATTCTCTTTCGGTCATATAGGGAAACAATGCTGAAAGAAACACATCCCTTGGGGTGGGGGGGGAGTAAAAACAAAAAAATAGAAAACAAAAAAAAGAGCATTGGAAATCTAATGAATTTCATCCAGAAGTTTCTAATTTCTAATGCTTCCTTTTCTGTAGTTATTTTACGTAACCAAACAAAAACATCACACTAAGATGGAATGGACACAAAACTTAATTCTGTTAAATTTTAACACGCAAGGTAACCCATGTGCGGGGAAAATAAAAATGTATATTCTACTTCAAGATGTTTTCAGGCTAGTATATGTGGACTTGTGACTAAAAGAACTGTATTATTTTAAAGGGTTATTTTAAACATTATGAGTAATCTTAAATGAACACATTTTTCTAGTTGCTGTCATAGTGGATCTAGGCTAGAAGAGCTGATATATGCTTATAATAGAAGAAGAGAGGTAAATTTTTTCAACCACAGATTTGTCTTTTCCAAAGAAAATTTTAGCAATGGGGAACTGAATGGAATCAGTGCATGAGCAGATAAAAGGATTAAGATTTAACTAATTTAATCTGGCAAATGTGTGACACTAGGAACCTCAACAATTGTCAAGGTAGGAAAGGAAGGAAGAGCAAGAAGGAAAAGAAAAAGAGGGGGAAAGGTGTAAAGACTGGAGCCCACAGGGAGTCAACACCTAGGAAAGTGGGAGAGTACTTTTTCACGCAGTCTTTTCTTTCTTTTTGTTCCCTTTCACAGATTTCCTATTTTTGCATCCTCTTCAGCTCAACACGAATTAAATAAACTGTATTTTATAGTGCCTTCTATCCAGGGATGGCAAAATGCCTGACAGCTAGTAATTAATCTGACCTCTTAACAACCTGTGAAAAAAAGAAGTATTATTTACAGATGAGACTCAGGGAGGTTAAGTGTCTTGCTCAAGGTCACAGGGAAATCTATGGCAGAGCTGGGAATTGTACCTAAGGCTCCTGGCCCTTAACCCTGTTTCACAGGTGTTGTCACAGCCACAACACTGTCATCCCCTCTCCCCTGCATTATATGTCTTGTATCGTGTACACTGCCTCTTCTCTTTGACAGGAGTATGAGCAGCAGCACGATGCGATATCTATAGTTGCTTCTATGTGACTTCTAATTCATAGGAATCTACAAAAAAACATAACAGAGTTTGCAGAGTTAAATAGATTAAACTGACCAAAAAAAAAAAGTGCACGCCCTTTAACCACTCTATTAAATGCATCCAAAGTGCATCGCTACATATGCCAAAATCAAATAAATTCCGAAGTTTTTGCATTTTTGAACCATCTCACTTATGCTCCCAAGGAATGTGCTGGCCAAAATATAGGAATGTGAAATTCTTTCTTTCTTTTTTGCTTTCCCCCCCCCCCCTTTTTTCCTGTTGGTTATTCATATGCTAGGTAGACATCAAAAGCAAAAAAGGAAAGGTGAGGAGGTTAAATTCAGCCTTCCAAAAGTCTGAATGTTTCTACAGATTTTACTTCCAAGTTAGCCAAACTCCCCATTGCTTTTAAATATCTGTACTGGAAATCCCATGAGAAAAAAGCTACTTGTAAAAATGGTCATACCATCTTCTTCCATTCCCACTGGAAATATTATTAATATTGTCTTAGTCATAGTATTTTTGCACTGTCTCTTCTGGTCYCAGGCTGAGGAATTAGTGCAGATATGCATGAAATGAAAGAAAAAAATGAAATTAACTGAACACACTCAAATTATCATAAAATCTCCATCTGCTTTTTCAGTGTAGGCTTGGGCTGATCCCTGTGTTATCTTAACTATTTCACCCATCTCTAATATTTGTCCACGTTGTCAGGATCTGTGTCTCTCATTTGGATGCTGGTAAAACTTGAGGCTTTAAATTCTTTGTGGATTAAAGAAAATGAAGAAAACCTCTGTAAAATGGGATTGACTGATTGACTAGACTTGATTTTGGCTTCTGTATCAAACTAGAATTTCCACATAAAAGGATTTAAATGTCTTTTATACTTTTGTGATTTGGTGTACTTTTAACACTAAGTTCCTTCCCCCCTCCCATTTTTAACATACCTCTGTTAATCTTTTGATATATAAGATACATCTCCTACTGTTTCCTTCTGCAGACATTTTAACAGGACTTAAGCTTGCAGAATAAATCTGCCACAAAAAGGCAAAAATGCAGCAGCTCGGAAGGCCTTTCGGCAGACGGTGCCTTAGCCTTTTTGCACGGCCGCCTGCCGGGTCCAAAACCGACCGTTCTCGAGCGCGCCTGGGCGCTGCGGCTGCCTGCTCTGCTCCCGGCCCGGCCGAGGGGCTCGTCGCGAGGCGCGCGGCGACGTTGCTCCGCCGACCCCGTGAGCGCAGGGCGGGAGCCTGGCTCGGCCGGTGCCTTACGGTCCTGGCACGGAGCGCGTASGCAGAAAGCCCCAAGGAGACACTTCACGCTTTTACAGAGGGCTGTATTCGGAATATGCAGTCATGCCCGTTTTCTGGATTGACTAAGACGACGTCAGGAACACGATCGCTTACGCTAACGAAGAGAACGTGGCTACAGCAGTCGCCTTAGGACTSAGGCCTGGGAAGGACTGAATCAGCGACAGTTGCGTGCCAGCTGTTCCCAAACATGTCGATTCTCTACTCATTGGGTTTCGCCCTTTTCTGGCATCCCATTCAAATTTTTCATCCCGGCCTTCAAATTTTTACACAGGCTCCTTGCTACCTGCACTGACTTCCAGCTCGCTGGGATAGGTTCGACGTGCCCTTAGCGCCGTATGTTCTGCGGGTTCTGTTGGCTGCAGCACATTAATTCTTGTCTTTTTTTGCTCCATCTTTTTGCTCTTTATTGGAAGATTTTATTGTCAAAGTTTAAGTGTCCTCTTTTGTACTATCCACACACTTGCCTGATTTCACACAGTTTGAAAGTGCTGCTCTGGTGTTGGAGTCCACGTACTCTGAAACCTCAGGTGAAAGAAACATCCAAGGTTCTTTCTAGACATGTGCAAACATGAACGGAGATGAATTTTCATATATTGTAAGATAACATCAGAGCATGAAGAGTTCTTAAATCTTAGTATTTAAAACTTTCAGATTTTCTTAGCTAAATTATAGTTTCTCTGGGGCAAGGACTTTGTTCTTGCTTTGAGTCTGCAAAATGGTATGTACCTTTGCAGTGCAAAGGTAACTCAGACAGCYGAATCTAACCCTCCCAGTACAGTATTCATCTTTACATTATTCTTCATGTACAACTGAGAAATAGAATTACTTTTTGTTTCTGAGAGCAATCAAATTAGAGAACTGCTTCTTTTGCTTCTGACTCATAGTTATTAATTCATAACCTAACAAAAAAGTCATTAAAAATTACTTAGTATTTTGTTAATATTCAACAGCAACTAAACGTTTTATCCATAAAATATACTCTAATAAGATAGTATTGAAATTGTTCGGCCTATGGTGTAGGGGAGCAATACAAAAAAAGTGATTAATAAAATAAATTAACACTTAGTTTAATTGTCAGTATCCTTGTCAAATGATTATATTGTTGCCTAAGGCCTGACTAAAGCCCATTGAGGACAGTGGAAGCCTTTGCATCAGCCTCAGTGGGCTTTGGGTTGGACTGAAACTTTGAATTCTAGGTGCATTTGTGCATGAGCGAAGTATTGACTCAGGCTAACAAATCATGTAAATTCTCAATTTTAATGGTCTACGCAAGTTCGTTAAATGTTCCATTTCAATATTTTAACTCACATATGAGTATAATTTTTCCCCTTTTGGGATCTTTTGTGTGGCAGGATAGGTGCATTGGCTTTATAGCTTTCACCAAAGTCCAAAATATGCAGCTGTTCACTGGCATCTAGTCAAGCTCTGACTGACACTGTACTTGGCTACGGATTTCAAATGTGGCCTGGTGCCTGGGATACTTTTAACCATATAAGGGAATGGCATAAACCAGAACAGAAACTTCACACTTTCCTCTCTAGCCATCTACCAAGGAAGAGACAAAGCAGGTAAGTCCTTTGCACCAGTGAGGTCCATGTCTGAAAGCTCTGCTGAGTGAAAGCTGCCCCTAAAGCTACTGCTTCTGATACCTGAAAAGCTGCTTAACAAGTGCCCTATCATCATCAGACCCACTGGCCTTCCCAGGTTAGAGCATCTCAAAGCAAATGGAGTGACTTTGTTCCCAGATGACTAGTGCTGCAGGCCCTCAAACACTGYCAACTGTCTTTTGGCACAGGAACTTTAAAGAAAAACCGGGACCAGCATCTCAGCTCGTGCCACCAAGACAGAACACCCTAGGTACTTTCAAAACTGAAAGAGGAAGTTCAGTTTATTGTGTCTAAATCAAACATGATAGGTTTTTCCCCTTAAAAAAAATGCAAGATGGGAGCAAAAGATGATGAAAATCACGTATATACTTAGACGACTGGTGAAGCGCTTCAAAGACAGCTCATCTTTGGCGAGACGTTTGCGTCACCGCGCTGCCATTACGCCAGCACAGGCGATGGGCTGTGGCCCAATGCAGTAAGCAGGCTGCTGGTGGGAACATCTCAGTAGAGGAGGGAACCAGCAGGTTTGCCACTCGCCACCCTTCGGTGAGGCAAAACTGCAGCTCTTCCCATGGCGCTTCCTTGAGCCTCCCTGGGAGGGAGCTCTGGGAGGTCAATGTCCATCCTCAGGGGCCAGGCGGTCGGCTGGAGTCCTCTATCTTCTGCAGTTTGCTTCTGGCTTTTTCTCTCACGCTGGAAGTGATCAGGGACCAATATATCAGTGCTCCTGCAATGCAGCATTCGCGGTCTTCTCAGTCTTTTTTACTTGAATCAAATGTTTGGGGCCAATCAACATGGAGTGATATTTTCAAAGTGATTTAAATACTTTAGAGTGATATCTTCAAACCTGAGACATGACTGATTGATAATAACAAATGCATTCGTATGTGCAAAAAAAGGTTCAGCTAATCTCTACAAAAAGGGATTTACCCTTAATTGATTGGGGCAGAGGTGTGCAACAATGCCGGCTTAACCTTCAAACCAAAAAATCAAAATAGAACAAAAAAAATGCAATTAATTTCTTTAAAAACATATTCTGAATTTTTGTACCAGCTTCTATGTCTTTCAGTGTTTAAAAAATGAAATAAATATAATATTTTGATTTTCCAAACTCTTGCAAATTCATAAACTCTTTCCTCTTTCTTTCCAGAAATATTATTTCCAGAATGTTTCCTAATAAGTACTTTTGTTTCTTAGTATTAAAGGTACAAAAGTTTCCTGGTCTACTCAAGCATGAAAGGCAACCTTATACAAGAACATCTCAATATATGCTAAGAAAATATTGAATAATATTTTCAATTGTAGAAATTTAAATTTGCACTCTGCTTACACAAGCCATTCAGTCAAGGAACAGAAATTATATGAGCTGGTTTAAGGAATGAGCCTGAGCAGTATTTAGTTTGTCTTGTGTATTTGCAGTGAATTCCATACAAGATATTTTTTTAAAACATACAAAGAAAATAGAAGTTTCTAATATGTTCAACGCTCATGTTCAGATGAAGATAGAGTAAGTTTCCTAGCAGGCATTTTATGGCAAATCATGTCCATACTTAGAAGGACTCCACAGGAAAACTAGGGAGATACACACAAAGAGAGCTAATGGTGAAATAAGCACAAGCACAATGAAGTGTATTGAAACATAGCGGTGTGATTCTTACTGGCTCTCTTAATAGACAAAACCTTTGGTTTTATTTAAATTTAAACAAATGATACATAACTGAAAGTAGTTACTGTTATGGAGAAACAGAACAGAAGGCAGCAGTGAAGTGTGGTGGATGCTTAGGAAGCTGTGAAAGAGGTTAACACCATGTAATATGCTGGAAGGACAGGGAGGAAAAATTGAGGTTCTGGTCCATCCAAAGGGGAGTCAGTTGAAGGTGCCAGCTGGGGAAGTCATTGGTAAAACCAGGAAATGCGCTGGTAGGTAAAAAAGAAAGGAAATAAAGGAAAATTTAGTTCCAGCACACAAAGTTCTATTGTGGAGTCATAGCACTAATGGTGAAAGAGGGAGCTGCARCTGTGGATAGGAGGAATTAATTTAGTGTTTTTTCCAAGTTGCTTCCAAATTAAAAGTCCAGTTATCTTGAAGTGGGTAAGGAACAGTGATGGTGATACATTTGCAGAGAAGTTCATAGAGACAGTTGCATGGAAGCTTTTTCTTTTTCTTTTTTTTTTTTAATGTCCATTTTCCTCCTCACTTTGTAGCTCCCCAGATTGTTATTGTTGGGAAAGATTCAGTGATTGTGTTCAAAGTGAAATATCATTGATATACTGCATTTAACCAATTAAGAATATCTGGGTCTTATTTCATTATATGCGCATGTAGAAGTACTTAGATTTCTTTCAGGACTGTTCAGACTGCCTAAAATTTCTTTATGAATACTGGTTGAGAGGATGAAGGAGGAATGTAAGCAAGATTTTGATGTTCTTTAAGTTTTACAGAGCATGGAGCATAGATTTTTTGGTACAATGCAATCTATCCATAGCTCTGTACCCCACCTCTTTACTTTACCAGAGTAGCATAGCAGCTACTCTGTTATGAAACATCTCATTACAGCTTTGCGGAAATTACCTAAGATATGAAGCAGCTGCAGTGTTCATTGTGTCCCAGGGAATTAATTGGGCGTGAGCATCTCCTAAGTGCTGTTGTACTGTAAACACTATATGTTACTAGCAGAGAAAAATAATCCTCTACTCTGTTCCACCACACACACACCTTTGAAAGAGTGACTCAGATTATTCATGCTTTGGGTTGCTTTGTTTAGTATTAATCCTTTTTTTTATT
The DNA here is from genome assembly GCF_003343005.1 of Rhea americana. Lineage (NCBI taxonomy): Eukaryota > Metazoa > Chordata > Aves > Rheiformes > Rheidae > Rhea > Rhea americana. The sequence goes on along the minus strand of NW_028186360.1, from coordinate 1,043,657 downwards.
ATCTATCAGTTTTCTTATTGGTCTTATCATTTAAGACATATTAACAGTAATGCTTAGGTAGCCCTATCAAGATTAGAGCCTTATTATGCTAACCACACAGCAAATAAAATTTGATAATGGATTCTTCCCTGTAGAGCTAAAGTGATAAGTATCCTCCCACAAAGGGCAGAAGTTGTGCAGAAAATAATGTATCGTAGATCTTGACGCACAAATGGGCATGCTTCCCTCTTTGATTTTGTGTATCACAAATACTCAAAGGTCAGTTTTAACAAAACGTCCCTAAAACATGTTATCATTTTGCAGGAGGATTTTTTCTTGGCAAACAGAGCAGATCTGAACTGTTATTTCTGGAACAAAATTCCAACCAGAAGAGAATGCAATTAATGTATCAATAATCTGAAGAGTATGCAGCAAGTGACGTTTGAAAGGGGTAGAACTGCCAGTGGCAGGGCGCCAGATAACGTTGTCCTGTTTTGCTCACTGAACTCATCGTTGTTGCTGGGGGGGGAGGGGGTTTGTTGTTTTTGTTTTGCTGCTTTTTTTCCCTTCCCACTGCTTATTTGATTCCAGAAAATTCTTTCAATGGTTTTCTAACTAAGTTCTCGCGTATCTGTGCCTGTGGGTATCTATTCCAGTGTATCTCTACATCTGATTTTTTGGTTCTGTTTTCTTGGTGTTCTCATGTTTCTCAGTTTGTTTCTTCCTTTTACAGGAGTGGTTTAACTTTTAGACTTTTAACATTTAGAATTAAATGGCCAGCTGGTGAAGCCTGAGTACAGAGAAGCTCTGACACTGTTTCAGATATATCACAGGCCACTGTAAATTCTTTAGACATTGTTGGATGGATGGATGCAAGTCACCGATAATGCTGATATGCCAAAGCCAGTTCTTTCTCAGTGGAATATGCTGAATGTAGTCATCTTTTCAGGGAAACAAAGGAGCAGCAAAGACCCACTCAGGAAACCAGTCTGAATTGTATGAAAACCCAAGRAAAGCCCAGCTAAACTGAGGAGTTCTTATAAAGAGGCTTGTATGTCATGGAGAGGAGGAAAYGCAGGTCCACATATTGAACTGAATTACTGTGGTAAGTGTAACAGGAGTCAAAAGGAAGATGATGGTTCCTGGTTATTTATCCTCTCCATTTTCTTTCTGAATTATAGACCTCAAGAGGTACGGAGGAGATATAAAAGCCTATGAATGACTCATCTTTTACATATTCTTCCTAAGATCTGATCTGTGAGCTTTATGAGGCCGAGTTTATTTTTTCTCTCTAAATGCTACATGACTATTTTCCTGAAAAGATCTGTTAGAAACACACTGTACCTACAATTGTTTTTAATAGCTGCTGTATGTCTGAATCTGAGGACCTCATGGCCAAGACCAGCACATAAGAAATCAAGAGGTCATTGAGATATACGTAACTAGATGGGCAGAGCACTTGAACAAGAGAATTTCATTGGAAGGTAATGCAGAGAGTGAAATATGGGAAAATACTGTGGCTTATCAGTCTGAAAGGAAAGAAATTGGAGCTTATGGTTGTTCTTTGCAAGAACAGAACAAACTGATGATTAAAAAAATACAGAAATTTATATTTTCTCATTCATTTTTGGCTTCTCAAGGTAGGAGCCAGAAACCCGGATGGTGTGTTGTTGACAAAATGTGTGTTACTGCAGTAGATTGAAATACTGTAGTCAAGTTATATGCAGAATTGCACTCCTTGATTAAACTGGATGTGTATGTGCAGTATTCACTCAAACAATTAACTGGTACAAATGTAAGAAAAGATGCATCAACTCTCAATATGTGTTCAGTTGAGAGCCAGAAAAAATATGTTCATGCCAGTGTGAACTATAGTTCAAAGAACTGGAAAAATCAGAAGACTCTGCCTGAAAGTTTCCACTATTGTTTTTACTAAAAATACTTTTGTTTAAACTAGAAGTATACCTTTTATAAGGTAGACCATTCGATTTTTTTTTCTTTTGATCTAATATAGCAGGCTTAAAGGTCATATTCTTCTGCATACCACTAACATGAAGTAAAATAGCCAGCTAGTAAAAGACCATACTTGACGTCAGTCTTTTTTCTTGAGCTCAATACTTTCTAATGTCTCCTACAGAGTATCTTCTAGTTATATTATATGTACAATAGAATGAGGCGAACTTTCAGCTCCGAGGCTCTCTTTTGCACACATCTAGTRGGTTTTTTTGGAAAACATCCAAATTTGTAGGAAATAATCCAGCTACACAATATACTCCATCTATTTTCAAATACTGGCTTTCATGGATGTCAGAAACTGACCTGTTTGATTAATATAGCTTAACATTYAGTGCACTCCATATGGCATGAATGCATTTAAACGAGGTACTTCTCAGCAGTGGTGGAGTTACTCAGTTCTGTGCATAGGATATCTGTTTTTTTGTCCAAATTAGTGTCTTTCTTCTTGTCACCATCACCTTTTTAATAGGAGTTTGGGAAATTTTCATCCCCCAATAGTAGTCTTAATGAGTTGAGAGGGTTTTACTTCTGGAGAGGTAGTTCCAGGGGATGATAATGTATATGACACAGAGGAAGAATCTCCATGAAAACATGTTGAAAAAAAAATGACAGTTCTCATTTATTGTGATTTTAGTGCCTTGCAAAAGTACCAATCAAATGTAACTTTAGGAAACTTAGGGGAAACGCAGGAAATTATGGGAACTTAGAGTGAAGGTACATTTAATAACTGAAATAAGAGGCTCTTCTTTGTGTCTATGCAGGCCACTCTTTTCGTGACTGTAAATGTGTGTCCATCCTTGTTTGCACACATATCTTTGTATGTGTGGGTGCAAAGGAAGACCGTAGCTCTCTGCCAAAAGTATACTTTGGAATAAGTAACTCTTGTGCAATGTCTTTTAAACAATRTATTTAAAATATATTTAAACAACTTGTTTACCCCACTTCATTATGAAATTGTCTGCGAGTTTTCAGCAGTCTATGTTGGGAAACTAATTTAAATACTGATCCTGCGTAACTACTTTAAACACCTTGAAAATGTGTGGACTGTTTTGCTTAACCCTTTCTTTCAGGAGAAAGCTAGAACTCAACATTCATCTATAAGAAATGAAAGGTTTTTTTAAAAAAAAACAAATGCAATTAATTTCTGTAAACACCATAAAACAGGATCCAAGGCTCTGAACGGTAAATCACTAAATAACAAGGACCGGGCCGAGCTGGGTAAACATAGAAATATTTGAATTCCATTCTTTCCAAATTTCCTTTCACTCCAAACTCCAAATGGAACTTGAATCTTAAAACACAGAAACTATTTTATAGCATTTCATTGTTGGAAGGTGATCAAGAGGATGTAGGCTAGCCTTAACAGGCTATGACTGGCACCTGAGGTTAGACCTTCAAAGAATAAAATATTGGCAATGAGGGCAAGAAGACAAAAGTGAAATGTCTAGTGTACAGGCTTTGGATTATAATTATTTAATATGTATTTTATGTCCAAAAGGAAACAGAAAAAAAAAATAAAAAATGTACTTAGTGGACACATTCACATGTATGGTATTTCCACTCAAAATCTGTATTTGCCTTCTTGATTTTATTCTTTTTCTTAATTTAAATGATTAGAAATGTTTCCAAACTTRGAATTTTAATGAAAAAATTTGTGCTGCTAACATTCGTTTGCTTTGCTTAATTGTTTATGACCTTGGAAAATGTTAACTGCGTATTTTCTTGCTTTCTTCATGTTTACCAAAGTGTTTATTTGCTGCTTCTCTACAGATAAGATGGAAGCTTTATTTCAGACAGGAGTAAACGCAAAGAAAAATGCCTTTGTTCTACATAATGAGAAAGTGAGAAAGAGTGTTTAGAGGTGTGTTAGCTCTAATTTAGCCAACATCAACTGAAAGCGTTAAGGAACTCCTTTCTATTAACTGTTTGTGTGTTGGTTATGGCTCCCATTCTGTGATTGCTTCTGAACTTGGCAGGGATGTGGTGACTGTACACTGCCACTGTGAGCTATATCATATCCACTCTTGGTCCGTCTTGCTGATTTTTATCTTCCCTTCGTCATTTCYTTAGTGCAAGGATGGTAGGTGGAGTTTGCTCTCTCAGGCAAATTTTGCAGGATCTATGCCACAGCTATGTCTCTGAAATAGAGGGCATTGTCACCTGGGTGAAAAGGGGGACGATTGAGAATATGGCAGTTGCTTTTGTCTGAAGGGAAGGAGCACTTATTCTACTCTTGTCCGTCAAGAGCTGGGGATAGTCTTGCATCAAACAGGTCAGCCACAGCAAGCTTAGGTGGCTGACTTGGTCCTTGCCATAGTAGTCCCTTCAGTTCTCAGCTGGGTGCCTGGAGAGTGGAGCCCCAGTGCTAGATGCTCTTTGATTGCAAGGGCTGAAGATGAAGAAGAAGGGAGAGGTTGGCTTGTTGTTTCAGGGAGAAAGGGGTGCAGTCAAAGTCAGGCCGTAACCTTACAGCCTAGAGAGATAATGGGAAAAACTCCCAGCTCATCTCACAGCTCTTCTGAGAGCTGAGATAAAGTGTGTGTGTGTGTGCGTGYGTGTGTGTTTCTACACAAACATACTCCAGATGATGACCAAAGTTCTTCTTCAGATCTGTAGGGCTGCCACCTGTCTGAGTAGTGTCTTGGAGCAGCTGCTTTAATCATGGTGCTGGCCTGCTGTCAAAGGAGTGTGGGGATGGAAATGGAAAGGACTGAGTGTTGGAAGAAGGAAGGGAGAACAGACAGCTGTTACAGATAAGAGTCCCGTGATCCACACCGGACTTCAATTCTACACGTCATCTGATCTGGAGCCTCCTGTTTCACACACACTCACTATTTCCAAATGGCCAGGAGTTTTGCAGGGAGCTTCTGCTTGCTTAAGCCGTAACTTGTCCAAGCCCCGGTAATCTGCAGCAGCGGAACATCATCTGGGCTGGTTGCGGTGCTCAGGTGACGGCGCCTGCCCTGCAGAGGGAGGCTTAGTCTCTTGTTCTGTTCCACTGCTTCACAGCAGGGACCAAAAGCTCCAGCAGCGGAGTGGTAAGAAACAGCTGAAGGGCAGGAACATCTAAAACCACTCCAGCTGTTTTTAAAATGACTGTGCGCCTACATCCCAAGAGAGCCGAGCACGTGATTGCAGTAGGATGCTGCAGCTGAGTGTGGGTGGTGGAATTCCAGTACCATAACAACACACTGCTGATTTCTTTGGCTATCACTGGTAGCTTTATTGACTTGTAAAAAGATACTTGCTGTACAGATTCACCATCTTCTAGGAATTGCTTCTGACCGTCAAAGGTCACAGCAGTAAACATTTAAATTAAGTAAGTCCATCGTGTCTGTGGAGACTTCTTTGTCTTCTTGCCACCATGTTCAATGTATATTTGGGGCAGGGAAGAGAATTTTTTTCCTTTTGTAAATAAGGAAGGGGAATTTGGACAGAAAGTGTATTCCTATGTCCTCGAATTCCTGTGCAACAAGCTAATCTTTGAGAACCTCAGAACATAACAAATGAAAATTAGGCAGCCTATACAAGGTCCTCTCTATTGTAAATCTGTTCCCTGATAATTTCTTTAGTGCTTCCTATTTCTCTGGGAAAGTGTTACGAGGAGTAATGAATAACCAATGCTTAAACTACCTTCTCCATGATGCATAAGATATTTCTGTGACTGCACTGAAAAGTCCTAGATAATTTAGTCTCTCCCGGTGCAGAATCCATTCCTTATATCTTATAATTCTCATCTTTCTCTAAACCCTTTCTGTATCTTTACATCCTTTCTAAAAAGCTCTACAGTTCTACTATATAGAACAGTACCTCCCTTTGGAATAAAGTGACCAGCACTACATGCAATATGCAGTATGTGGCTTGATCATAGTGATTCCTTTCCATTACTATTAATCAGGTATAAGCCTTGTTAGTACATCAAGGCCTCTTTCCTGAGTGATAATAATAATATTATTATCTTTGGGCCTATCTTTGAGAATATGTAAAGATTATGATCCTATTTTACATTTATCAACATCAGATTGCATCTACCATTCCACTGCCTAGTCATTCATTATTGCAAGATAGTTCTTGATCCCTTTTAGTTTGACAAGTCTGAATAATTTGTAACTTGTATAGTGACTTCATCACCTCACTATTTTAAACTATGTCTGAATAATTTGAATATCCAGGTGGCAGCAGTGATTCCTGAGGATACCCCTGCTAACTTTTGCTATTGTAAAATCTTTTCAAACCCTACCCTTTATTGGTCTTTTACTGTTATTAATCCTCAAGAGGATCCTTACCTACTATCCTGCGGCACTTCAGTTCCTTTTAATTGCCTTTGGTGATGGATCTTGTCAAAAGCTTTTAGAAGTCTAAGTACCCCAACCTACCTTTTCTATATACCATTGACTTCTTTCAAAGACTAGTAGATTACTTGTACGTGGTTGAAAATTATCTTTCGTAACCATCAGCCTGGTCTTGTTCTCATTGAAAGATATTTTTATCCTTTTTATGTGTGTGTGAGTGTGTGTGGAAATAAGGTACGTGTAATCAAATGTTTTGCTTTCCAAAAACTTGGGGGGGGGGCATTACTTTTAAACCAAGGCAAAAATTAGGCATTTTTTCAGCCAAAATAGTCGGAATGGTAAAAGTGGAAACCTTGAGGATAATGAAGGTCTCACAGTTGTGGGTCCTGCCAGTCGTAAGTGAACTGGCAAAAGAAAGCAAAACTGATTATTCTCTAACTTTGGGAAAGACTGCAACAAGACACAGGAGGGAGAATCTTATAACTAATACAAACATAGGTCAGTCACCTTATTAGGCACTAGAGAATACACATTTAAGAGAAACCTTGAAAGTATGGAAACATTACTCAGGCTTTTGTTTAATAGGAAACCAAGTTTCCTCATTGCCAATGTTCACAGAACGGCTTGTTCCTTAGGCCAGGAAATCTGTGCATCTTGCAAATGATATACATGTCTGCTTGCAAATTAAACAAAAATCTAACCAAGAGATCCTATTTCTCCATTCTAGCTGCCTCTTGGGCAGATACTTACAGAAGCTGATAACATTATAGAGGTCATTAAAAGGAAATAAAATAATTACTTATGATGGGTGCTGCAGCTTTCATTTGGCCTTATTGCTTCACTGGAGTGATTTATAGGCTACCAAGTCTTGGATCAAAACTAGCTGGCTAGAGTTTATTCAGACATGATGCAAGCAATATTATTAGCTTTGAGGCAGCAACAAGTAGAAATGTTAGAGATCAGGATCAGCCACCTTTGCTAGTTATATTTGCCTGCTACTTGTTACTTAGATTTAGACATCTAGGAGTTTTCCGGATCCTGAGGTTCTTTTGTATAATCGAGGCCAAGATATTTCTTCATGTCTTCTTTTTGTTACTTCAAAATTTAGACCATTTTGGCATGTTCTACAATTAACCACATGATGGAATAATTTAGAAAATTAAAACCATGCAGCTTTCAGGTTATGATTTTTAACTCATAAAATCGTAAATGGTTTGTAACCTGGCAAACTGTGACACTGTCTTTGCATTTAGGCAACTATACTCATTGAGGGATCTACATTAAAGAGCTCATAGACTGAATGGCAGGAGACTAATTGAAGAACATCTCCAGATCTTTGACTCTGAGAGTCATCTTGGCCTGGTAGAGTCTGAATATGCTGAATTTTGAAGCATATAACAAGATTCTTCTCTACACAGGTTTAAGTGGTATATGAATTAAGGAACCCTATAGACAAATAAGGCTGTTTTTCATTCAGCAGGACCTGGTATGGTGCCATGATTTTATACTTAAAAAGTGAATAGTATCGTAAATATTTGTTAAAAGTTGCCTGAAGTTAAGATCCATTCATATTCAAAAGRAATATGGAGATATTGATGGGATGGATATAACTTTGTTGCTTATCGTGATATTGGGACTCCTCCCAACATTCCTTGCACAGTTTCAAGCAAATGCTATTCTTCATTTTTAAAGCCATATAAATGCTTCTCTCTTTTCTTGGTAGCTTCTAGACTCCCACCTCTTCTTACCACACCAAAAGTTGCACTGGGCTGAGACAATAATCAGTCCATCACCACATTCTAAATATTATGTTTTGTGACACTCAAATCTAAAATAGAAGATATTCTCATTGTAAGAAATGTTGCTTCTTGCTTTATCAGGTTTTATAATAGTAGACAGTGGAATAGATTACAAATCCGTATTATAAGTGAATTGGACACTTACGTTTGGATTGGTAGAATTAGTTGTACTTGAAAGTTGTCAGTAACATATTTGGTGCCTTTTTTCCTATGAAAGTAAAGCAGGGCATAACRCAAGAGTATAATCATATCAATAAAGTGTTTTTAAGTTAAATTTCTCTAAAATATTTTCCCYGTGAGAGGTGTTACAGTTCTTTCAGAGAAGAAGCATTTGTGTTTACGGTCCTTAGGATCCAATGTTAATTTAAGGTTTCACACCYTCCCTTTCCCCACTGTCATTATTGAGACATTTGTGACAGAAAAGCACAGAGATAATACATTCTTTATGTAACAACTAAATGTTTGTTTATTATTAATTTTGGTCTTTAGGGGTCAAATTCTCACATAACTTTAGGTGACAGAGCATGGCATATTCAATGGCCAATAGGAAAAATTAGACACACTACAAGCTTTATGTGACCTATTTTAGTTGTCTGCTCTAGGATGACATATATCACTTCCTGGAAGTGTCTCTTTCTCTCCAGTGACTGTGATGGGATGGCTAATTCATGCTTTGGTATACACAGTGCAGATTTTCACATTTAGTCAGAGGAATACCATCATCATTGCCACAGCTGGCATCACTGAGTGAGAAAAAGCAATTCTCTTTTAGGTTTCCGGTTGTTCTGACCTTTGTTTCTTCTTCCTTCCTTCCTTTCTTTCTTCTTCTCCATTTTCCTTCTTTCTTGCCTCATTTCAGTGACATACTGTGTTATCAGAGAATATTGCAGTGTTATGAAATAATATTTATTACTTGTATTCAATCCTACTCCTTCTAATAATGCATATGGTGGTTTAGAGGCAATTCATTTTCTTCGTCTAAAGAATATTCTCCTCAAAGAAGGCACTAAAGTCAATTTTATTTTTGGAATATGGCAAGTCTGTCTAAACTCAGTCTGAGGATCAAACCTATTATGTCTTTAAATGCTTAAATAGTTAAGTATGTATAATTCAGTGGAATTCTGAACTCTCATGAATCCTTTTCCTTCCTGTACAGTAGCACTATCCCCAAGTCTGAGAAACAGCGATGTTTGGCTTTTTTTTTTTTAGATAGTTAAGTGAACTCTAGAATAGTAGAACCAGAAATCCTACCTTATCTTACATCCAGTACCTTGTGCAAAATATGTTAACAGGTGATATAAGCTTTATGAACAATTTAATTGTGCTGACAGCTTGGACAAGAACTGGCCCTTTGAATCTTGAACAGTGTGTTTTAGTAAAACTAAACACGCTTAATTTGGCCATCCCTTACTGAGATTTTCCAGACACCAAGGGTAAGGAATATTGCTTTGGAATAAAGAATGCAGAAGTATTCAATGGAAGTCACTTGAAAACAAAAGAATGTAATTATTATATATTCCTAATTGAGATTATTTGTTCAGTTAAGGATAATGCGCTATTCACTGTTTCACTTGCTATTTGTCTATATCCTTTACCCTATAATTTAAAGGGAGCATTACAACATCTAATTTTCAAAGTCATTTTTGGAGCAAGAGTCTTATTGCTCAATGTTTCCTGTCGTTAGTACGGAAACTAGGTCTTGGCTCTAAGTATAGTACAAACACAAGAGCCTTCCTGTTTTCTGTGCTGTGCCCATTGACCAGTGACAATATCCTCATTCCCAAGATTTGTGTAAAATACTCAATATCTTGAGGAAGTAGCAAACATCTTATTGGAGTTCAGAGTGCATAAGAATCCCTATATCCTGACAGTTCTGTATCCTGAGTAGTAAAGCTGCTCCATTATTCTTACAGTTTATTTATATACATTTGCTGTTAGGATATTAGAAAAGTTTACTGGGGTAGAATTTGAGAAAATTGAAACAGACAATAGTTTCTGAGGTACTAGGATAGCTATCTGAAAAATTAGGAAGGATGCATATACTTCTAAGAATGACTAGCTGGGGAGAGGTACAGCTACAGTGAAACATTTCAGAATTCCCACCCTCACCTGTTGGATACGGCTTTGCAAACTCAGACTGAGGATATCATAGGAAGAGCTTTCCTAATAGATTAATTACCAAGGCTTATAATATAACAAAAGTCATGCAGTATTTCAGCTACCAGCATTCAAAAAAAAGGCCACATTCCCATTTGAATTTTGCATATTTTGTTTGTAATTTATGACCTTGCTGAGACGAAGAGGGTATCATAATACAAAAAACATCTCAGTAGAATTAAGRTTGCATAGACAAGCTAAATCTGGCCTCTCCTAAATTCTGTAGTATTCAGCTACATTATCCAAATGCTTGAATGTTTACACACAAGTTTTCGGGCAGCTCCTAGGACCTTATATATCAGCACTGGGGAGCAAACTCTAAATATCCATCCTTGAAAGACTGCTTGAATTACTCAACGAACTGCATCATCTACCAGTAAGGGGCTTTTCTTTCCCCATGGGGGTCACATAATGTGTCTCCTGCAGTTTGGCTGGAGCTTGTCCAGCTTGAAGGAAGTACGGCAAGGGTGTCCAGGGGGAGGGGGAGGAAACGGAATTTTTTCAGAAAAAAGAATAATTTTTTGGATTATATGCTACATTACAAAGTAGAAAAGGTTGTTAGGAAATCCAAGCTTTTCCAGCCTCATGGGAAGACAATCTGCTTTCAGAGTTCCCATTCACTCTGAGTGTTGTGTGGTCAGAAGTTAACTTGGTAGACTGCCAGAATTTTGCTCGTTATGCAAATACCAGGAAGGAAATGGGGACTTTCAGAGGGAGATGAGGATTTTCAAAAGAAAATGGCTATTCTTACCTCTCAGCAAAACCTGAACATCTCTCTGTGGGGAAAAAAAAAGGAAAAAAAAGGGGGGTGGGGGAGGCACACCTCTAAATATGAGTTTTCTATCTAGCAGATTCTTCTAAAGCTTCTTTATACTTGCAGAGGTAAGGTTTCTCAAACAAGGGGTTTACTGGCATTTTTTTACAGTGGGTTGTGTTAGGAAAACTAAATCATTAGTAGGTCTTCATATGTGTAATACAAGAGGCTGTATTCAAGGGGATCAAATCAGGAAGAACTGTGGACAGTTTAGCAGCATTGCCAACTGTTGTGATAAAATTTGTGTGATATATGTTGTTTTTCCTAAAGCCTCATTGCTTGAACTCATCCTATTATGTGAGAATGTCAGCTTTTGTTTAAAAACAAGTAAATGTCTTGTCCTTGTGGCTAAAGAGATTAAGTGAAAAATATGACATTCAAAAGGTCAATAGAAAAAAAAAGAAGAGAAGGCAAATTAAAGGCAAACATTTTGTATTCATTGAAACCCCATGATTATGAGGAAAGAGGCTGACTCACTATTTTTCAGTGCTTGGAGCTGACCATCCCGTTCTCACACAATGCATTACATGTATTTAAATATGGTGCAAAGGGTGGAAAGTTCAGACACTTGGCCTTTTGCTGGAAAACACTAATATTGGTCAGAAAATTGTCCTTAATTTCTTTCCCTTTCACCAAAACTAGGGAAACAGACTATATGAGCTTGTTATTTTTCTCTTCTTTCACCCATTTTCTCCCAGTTCTACTGACATTTAATTGGAAATCCTACTTTAAGATACGGTTCAGTTTCCCCTTCTAGAARGGGTTAAGATGATTTTTTAAAACTTGTGACTGAAATTCATTCCTATACCAACAGCAAATAAAAAGGCTTGTGAATCACTTGCATAGGAGCTTGTGCAGGTGATATCCTAATGAAAATGTTCCAAAGGAAAGGAATGGTAAAAGCTTCCTGTATTTAATGCGATTCAAAACACTCACAAGTGTGTTTCTTAGTCATATTTGAAGAGGTGGTTTTCAGGAAAGCACTGATCCAAAAAATTATGCTATGTACTGTAAGGTGAAGTCAGTGAGAGCTTTGATTTTGGAGGGAAGAGAATTTAGGACCACTGTGCTTTCTCCACTGAAGCCAACGGAGGAGCTTTCCTTGTTGCAGTTAGGCAGTATGGAGCAGGTGGTGTTTTTTCCTCTTTACATAATAGAAACAGTACACAGGAGCCAAGTGGTTCAGAAGCTGGGTGCTCAGTAATCCCCATTTGTTAATAATACAAAAATGTTTCTGATTTTTTTAAGGTTTAGCAGCTTCCAAAAAATCAAATGACAATACTTACTAGAGGTACCAGAAACTACTGAAAGGCTTGTAGGATTGTACTCTTGCACCAGGATAAAAAATTCAAGCCATGGAAGAGGGGTTGAGGACAAGCTGGTGTTCATTTTATACCAGCTCTTATAATCCATCCATTATCCAGTTAAGAAACTGCAGTAAAATATGTACTTTATATATTGCCATTGGGCATCTGCCAGTTAACATGGACCGTCTGAGTAATAGTTCTAAGAATTGCATGAAACAAAYTGGTAGGGGCCAAAATGTCGAAACTTTAATAATACCTTGGGATCAGAACTACATTTGGCCTAACACCATGTACCGTATATTTGTTTTGAATATTCATCACATTGGGGGAAGAGAGAGAAGGGTAAAGTAAGTTTAATGACCAAAAGAATATTAATTTTCCCCAATTTACCAGATAAACGTGGGGACATTCTGCTCCCAACTTTAAGCAGTTATTTCACTTTCCAACAACATCCTATTACAGTTACATGGCTAGATTTTAAAAAGCAGTTAGAGGTAGGCACCTGAGCACCCAGAGTGGGATTCCAGAAGCCTGTGTTAAGCCTGTCCATACTACTGCATCAGTAGCATCAGACATCTTAAGAGTTGGGTCCAAAAATTACTAGGAGGCTGCCAGAAGGAATCAGCACTTTGAGCCACTGATGGCTGGCCAGTAAGAAATACCAAAGACCCAGCTGGAGAGACACCTCAGGATCCACAGCCCAGGGTGGGCAAGACCTCAGTTTTGCAGTTTTCAGTATTTACCTGGGAAGAGAGAATCTCAAATTGCAGTCCCTGCTCCAAGGACTACTCAGGCATTTTATTCAATGTCTTTTTTATTTAAATTACATAGCTGTTGTAGACACTTCTAATCACCAGACACCTCACTGACCCAAGTCACCTGAACTTATTTTTTGCAAAGTAAAAAAAGCTTCCAAAAGGAGGAGTGAAGAATTTCTCATTTACTTTACCTCTCCCCTTGGCTCCACAGGAATAGACCTAGCAGGTAGGTGGTTAGGATGTCCCAGAATGTGATGCAAGAGCAGTGACAGAGTCAACACGGTTCACACCTTTTATTCGGCTGGTTATATGATTTTCAGGCAGACCCAGTGTTGCAAAGCGGGGACAGAAGTGGTTGCCACTGTGATTCCTAGCTCCTTGGAGTTGCTATGTTCTTTTCTGAAGTGACTATCTCTGATTGATATTGGATAGGGAGATATGAATTAGGAAAAGAGTGAAAAGGGAGCAATTAGGAGAAAGGGAAGAAGAAGGTCAGTTATGGCCTCGTATCTTCTCTCAGTTTCTTCCAGCMCTTTGTACAACGTGGCTGTCACTCAGCCTCCTTTATTTAGCATGACTTATGTCCTGCTAAACAGGCCTCCGTTCTCCATGAATCTTCCCTACCTGCTCTCCTATCCTTTTACTAATTCAATTTGTAAGGCAAAAAATCCACCATCATAGTTGCAGGGTGAGCTGTATCAAAGTCTCTTTTAAATCCACTTTCCAGGACTAACTCAAGAGAGCTCAACCGCTTGTTAGCTATTCAAATCAGGAACCAAACAGGAGGATAACAGATTCAGCTGTGCTTGATGTCTGCAAGTATTTTGTCTGGAAATGTGTGACCAGAGACTGATTATAAAGAAACTCCACAATAGTTTCTTCAAAACTATTGCGCGCTCCCAAAGGTGAAGCGAAACAATTCCAAGCAGTTATACGGAAATCCACGTATTACCAAGAAAAGAAATGCAAAGCTCTCTCAGTAGGTACCAGGCAGTGTATGTCCTACAGGCCTCAAATCTCTGCTACAAAGCAACTAAATTCAAATCAGGGTAGACACAGAGCTATAATCTCACCTGTCTTTTGCTAGATCCATGTTACCCTTGTCAGCCTCACCTTTTGCACCGAGCTATGTATAAAGCAGCTGTTCTAGTCTCCCCAGCAGCCACTCAGCTGCCATTGCCTCTGCTATTCTTTGTGCCAGCCAGTGCCTATTTTAGTTTTTCTGGCAGTAACAACTTATAGAGGCCTTATATCTTTGCCATAATTTTTGAGTGTTTACAGTTTTTGTTTTTTTTTTTTTCACTTTTGCACTCTACTCAACTTCAGTGCTAGGCAATTGCCTAATCAGACTTGCTTTTGCTTGGGATTTTTTAATGGCATTTGGGGCCAGATCACATAACTTTCATCAATTACAATGAATCTCTCAGTTTTAATAATTTCAGTTTTTGCTTCTAGTAACTTTCGCGTGCTGATTCCTGAGCTGAAATGTTTGGAATGCAGAAGCTGAGAGGGAATGCTCAGACTCAAAGAAAGAACTGTTTTCCTTGGATTTATAATATTTATAGGAAATTAAATTTTCTACTAAAGCAGTGATAAGATGTCAGTAAATAGAAGGCTTAAGCTACCTGACAATAGCCTTTGAAGCCAAATATTTTCTGTATAAACAAAACAACAATGGCATAAATTATAAAAATCTCCTCTGAATTTCCATAACTGCACATTCTTTACCTTTTTTAATAAATGATCTCCTGTATTTTGTTACAGAAAATTTGAGCCTACATTAGAGTTGCCGGAAGGCTTAGGAGCCTTCGGTGCAGTTTTTCCAGCATGCCACGTCTTCAGTGGATCAGCATTTTTCAGCATATCAGTGATTCAACAGGAACAGTTCACTAAACTCTAGCAGAGGCTGAAGCTGATTAATAACAACAGATAAAAATTCAATTGCTTTTTTTTCAATCTGTCAGATAAACACAGCCCTCTCACCAGAACATAAACTAGCGGAATATACATTCAAAAGGGCACCTTTTCCTAGGATACAGTTTTGCCTTCTTCCTCTCAAGGGGAAGAGACACTTTATAATCTCCCTTGCTGAAGTCTTATAGGTGAACTGCATAGTTTGGCACAATTGGCAGTCGGCTCTGAGGGTAAGCCAAGACTGGAATAGCAAAGCTGTTGCGTAGGAAGTGCACTGGCAGATGATGTGTGGAGAAACTAGGATAACGGGAGGCTATGTTATACCCAACTTTAACTAATATACTGTCTTTTGCTTTAAAGTTCAAGCTGTACCTTTTTTTTTAATCATTTTATTTAAATAGGAGTATAGCACTTAAATCAACAAAAAGTTTCAATACATAAAGTTGACCAAGAAGTATTTTTTGATTTTTGATTTAATATCCTTCAAAAAATTTAAATAAGGAAATATTTTTAGATGTGCTTACTGGGCTTTAAATATTTTACCTGAAGCAAACAGTATGGATCATTCATTAAAGTACTTTAAACAAATTGCAAAATGTTTTTTGCTTACTTAGCTAAACACTAAGGTTCTCATGTAATTTTTACCTGGTCCTCATACAGGCATACTTGCATTTATCCTTGAATAGGCGAAAGTTCTACTTCTTCTTAAAACTATATGCCCATTAAAAAAAACTTCCAGAACATTTAGTGAATATGTACTATACAGTCAACCTGAAAAATTAGCACCTGAACGGAACTAGTCTATGTCTTTGCACAGAAAAGCTCTATTATATTACTGTCATTTCAATATTTGTTCTTATACATCTGCATCTTATACATCTTATACAGCTGCAGTTCTTTGTGTTGAATTCCAGTCAGCTGTGTCAGGCGGAGGGGAACACGCCTGCTTTTCCCGGGGGAAGGGATGGGGAGGAGAACTAAAAGAACTGGGGTCAGAACAATGGTGGACCATTAGTTAAGCAGGGACTTCTGCTTGTATCRTCCAGCCTGAGCTAAAATTTAATTGAGGCTTAAACCTTTTTCACAACCAAGGGAGTATGCATGCGTTCAGAGTGCAAATCATCCTGTGCTTTTAGGCATTCTTATATTTATGGTAGGGCTAGGCAAAACCATGTGTAGATGAGAGTGATACCTCTTCCAGCCCCTCTACCTGTGGCAGACACTTCCTGAGGGTCCCCTCTGTTACAGGCTATTCTAGCTATTCTTTTTGGATCCAGCTTAGTGAAGTACAAGGGAGAGAAGACCCRAGATATTGCCAGAGGTGCACAGACTGACTCCTAAAGAACAACAGATGGCAAAAAATAACCTCTCTAGATAACCTAATCCCAGCACAGCAGGAGACAGTTGTGCAAATGCACGTGGGTACTGACAGTASTCTAAGGGATGCCTGGTTTAACTTCAGCAGGTCCTACAATTCTTCCATTGGCCTGTGTTACTCCCCAGGGCAATAGTGCTCTGGAGATTTGTAAGCAGAGCGAAAGAGGGCAAACAACTGAGARTGCCTGAGAGAGACCTGGTGTGAGATCTTTGCTACCCTGAACTGTAGCAACTTTTGAGTTTTCACTACTAACTTTGCACCGCTCCCTCCTCCTCCTCCCAACCTCCATTGCTGGTAGCCTGATTTTTTCTTAGTCTCCACAGGCTCCTTAAGGCTGATCCCTTAACATAACTCTGTGGGTTTTTTCTCAGGCACATACCTTCAGAACTAGTCGACTATTATAGCCAAACTATTCTAATACTCAGTCATACAGAAAGAGACAAGATGGCTCAATTTTCTGGAGAGATTAAATTTCAGTTTTTTCTCTGCATTTCTGTTCTGGAACATAAGAATTCAAGTGCTGTTTGGGAGCTTAAAGAGTTGAAATAAGTTCTGCCATTCTATACCAGCTGAAGATTTGCTCTGTAAATTTGCAAGATTGACTAGAGCCATGCCAATTTTTACAACCYGAACATCCAGTTTTGAGAAAATACTATTGAATGATGGAGAGAGGAGAGGAAAGGAAGAGAAAGGCTCTTTTGTTTCTTCTTTTAAATGAAATTGTGCTATTTAAAGTAGCAATCTCCAACATCCCCAGTTGACTTTATATCCTTGTGAACTCTGTCATGCTCCCAGAGAAAAAAAAAACGTGGTTCAGAGGGAGGTCACGATGCCAGAGCTGCAGCCTGAGTGCTGCGCTTGCCTCATGCGGGAGCATCAGCTCAGACAGCTCTGACAACTTGCAGCAGCGGCTCAGATTCCAGAGTGCAGCGTCAGCCACYGTGGTGCTCTTCGCAGCAGCTTTCAAGCTGAAGTTTTCATTACAAAGAAGCAACAGCAGCATTTTCACAAGCATTTTCATGTGAGCTTAGAGCACATTTTTTTCCCCAAAAATAATAACTACTGGCAACTGATTGGTTCAGCTCGCTGAATCCTCTGCTTTCTTTGCAATGTCACTTTGGTAGGCATGGCTGAGTGACTAGACATTGCTCATAACATTTATTGGGATTATTTCACATTTCTAAAGAAGTGAGCCCAAATTCATCTTGCACTTCTAAAAAATTGAGACGGATTGGTATTATGAAAACTCTGTGGTGTTGTTTGCAAGAAAAAAAAATGAGCTCTGAGTGGGTAGAGCAGAACTACTTGTGTTTGAGCACTTTATATCTAAAAAACTATATTAACTTTGGGCTAAATTCTGTGCTCAGCAGTTACAATGGCCCTTACTAAACCAGTAGGTCCACTGATGTAAATGCTGTGACTTAGTGAAGGAACTGAGTATTGTATAGATTGAAGTTTGGTGCCATGCTTGTCACTGTTTCTGTATATKTGTCTGGCATTAAACATCTCAATTTATAGTGTTTTTTTCATCTTTAAGAGCAAAATTATCATAATGTTTAAACCACTCGCCAGAGGCGACAGCCCAAGAAATTAGTTTTTCAGATTTAACACTTCTTCGACTTAAACTAACCAAAGGCTTGTTGAACAATTCTTTTCTTGTTCAGCAATTCTTTTCTTGTTCTTGTTTCCTTGGTAGTGTTGCTGCTGAATATTTGCAAATGTCTTTCCTTCCTTGCCATGTAATTTTACTAAGTGTCCTGCAAAAAAGAGCCAGCCTGAGAGCAGCTGGAAAAAAAGTTTTCTGAGCACKCTGAGAAAATTACATTTTCATATTTAAAATTGAAATATTCTAGAAAAATAYTGAAATATTCTAGAAAACACTTATTTCAGAACTACTAGTTTACAAGAAATGCTCAAATCGGAACTGAGAACTCAGTTTTCAGATGTTACTATTTCAGGAAACAGAAAGTCCAATTTTGATCAATTCTGTAAAACAGGGACGTAATTAATTCTGTATGCTCCAATCTTTTAAGAGAGCGGGAGGGGAAGTYATTTTAAAACCCTCCTCATACAGAGCAGCATCTCCTAGAAGACGATGGCCCACAGTTAGCCTTGAAAGTGCCAGCTGGACAAAAAAGTTTAATCCTTAAAACCTTCAGACCTGCAGGTCTGACTAATTAATAACTGAACAATGATAAGCAGGAGGTATACTTTCAGAGAGTGGGTCACATAAAAACTGTGACAGGAATAAAATGGGTAAAAGACAGCTCCAGAAATGGGCGACCTCCCCCCCTCCATAAAATTTGTTCTGAATTTTCCTCTTGGTTAAGGTATAACCAATACCTCACTGAAGCTGTTCATTATAAAAGGAGATAGTAAGACAGCATAACTAAATATGTTGTAGTGTGTACTAGTGTGGCTCAGTCTTCAGCCTTTCTGGGTGATCAAGGTGATTTAATTTTTTTGCCCAATTCTTTAACTTGCACTAGTAGTTGCTGTAATTCCACAGATTTCAGTGCTGAGTTATCTGCTTTGTAATGATTAAAAAAAAAAAAAAGAAACTATCACGCTTCCTGAGTGCTCACCAATGTAATTTTTCAACAAGATTCTGCACTTAAAAATATCTGAATATTGGCCTACAYGCACAGACAGACTAACTAGTATACCAGAAGCCTACAATGATATTCAATTCTCCTGTGTGCTGGTCCACTCTTGATTGGCCATGTCTCATTTCATTTCTGAATTTCAGGCAAAATTTAATCATCGTGCCTCTCCTAGGTCTCTTAGAAAGCTCCACCACAATAACTTGATTCTCTGCTCAACTTCAAGTTATTTTAGTTAACCAAAAGATTGCATTCCTTTACTGCCTTTGTTCAGTTTAAATTTTCCTTACAAGGTCCACCAATTCGGAAACCAAGAGAAATTCCTTTCAGTGGAAATTAAATCCACTGAACCCTTATCACAAATGTAATTCAAACACTCTTTGGACATCAAAATATCTTTCCTACCCTACTGGTATGTCCACCGATTTATGTCTTGTAACAGTAGTCTGTCTCCATGCACTATGCTTTGCGTGCTACTGAAAAGTTGGCCTATTTTAATACCATCTTCTTTTCTTTCCTTATCTCTGAATTGATCTGTTTTCACAGCCTTGCATTAGTTTGCATTATTATATGGATTATAATTACTTTGATTTCCCTGGAGGTTTTTAGACTATTGTTATCACAACAATCAGAAAAGCCTCATCCCATCCTTTTGTCTATATCTAGGCTATAGTTCCCTTCTCCTGAGTCACCATCCTGCATTACTTACCTTTTATTTCTGGCAACTCCCTTCCACTTCTCAGCTCACGCATGTAATTGAGCTGATGACCTACTCTAGGCTTCTCAGGGTTTTGGTTTCTCTCTCTCTCTCTCTCTCTCTCTCTCTCTCTCTCCTTTTTTTTTTTTTTCTTACCTTTTGTGTCTTGTCAAAGTAGAGTTTCATTGTAGAAGACCTAATTGTTTTCTGTTCTTCCTACACATATTTATTGTCCTTGGGGCCACAAGCTTCATGCTTTATTATCGTTCAACCAATTTTCATGCAACCTATCTGTGGTTTTATTTGCTTTGTCCTTCCCAAGGTTCATTCCTTTTGGRCTAAACTTCCTGTTAGAACAGCAAATATATGCTCTGCCCAATTTCTTTTTCCTCACATATTTTAAAAATTAAAACTGCTGACAGTTTTGTGTTTATGATAACCCTTGAGTCTGCAGGTGGTACAGGATATTTCTCAGTCACTGAACACATAAAGAATGACATTTTTCACATGATCGAAAAGCTTCATTTCTTTTCATTGCTTAATAAATGCTACCCTCCCAGAAATATCCAGTCTACATATCTCAACCAACTTCTCTGCAAGAGTTTCTTAGTTGTACTGGTTCACAATAGTACATGAGCAAGCTATACGTAGCTATAATCTACTTTTTGCCCTTTGGTACCTTGTTCATGAATACCTAATGTAGTCTACAATCAGAAAGAAATTAAGCTCTAACAAAGTGACTTCCAGAAAGATCTGCACTGACAGTCTGAGAAGCTCTGACAATCTATATCCCTCTTAGATACACATATAAATTTGTGGCTGTTTTSAAGCCTATGAAAATAAAAACTTGGGTCAAAACTGAATTGTCAGATTGTCCATTTTCAGAATGAAAGTTGTACTTTGTAATTCAGAAATCGTGAAAGATGAATGGGAACACAAGAAAGAATAGAGGGAGAAAATATCTTATATAACAAAACTCTAAATATATACTGACATCTTTTGCAATTGATTACATTTCATTCTGGCTAAAATAATATAACGAGATTTAATATTAGGGAATGATTTTTATTACTGTGTTCATCTTTGAGAGATTGCTATCAATTGTTATTATGCAATTATGCCTTTATCAGGAAGAAAAAAAAATGCAGAATGTCAAAGAGTTCATAATTTCTGATGAAAAGTGCTCATAGTGATAATTTTCAGTTGTGGTGCATAAACCCCTGACTATGACAGAATACTTTTCAGGGATCTGTGAATATAGATTAAGCAAATCCAGTTCATGTGCAATGTACAGCAAGCCACTGAAACTGTGACATTTCCAAAGGAGTCTTATGTCCACTGGAAATCTTTCAGCATCAGCACATCAAAAAAAGTTGAAAACTATTGGCTTATATTCCAGGAAGATTACTTCCTGAGATTTCACTAAGGCAGTTTTCATCCGAAATATTGATCTTGATTTTTTAAATTCCTGCTTTTAGTTTTCTATCTGCTATCAAATTGAAATACAAATTAAGTAATTTTAATACCTACTTATCTGAATTTTAGATAGGACCGAAGTCATTAACTTGCTAAATTCTGAAAGCTATGTTCAGAATTTAAGGTAATCACTGTATTACAAGACTGAAAACTGTTTCTAAAAAAGTGGATCTTTGGGGACTCCAGTATTGCCCATGGAAAATATATCAGCTTGTCCCAATATGGAACAGATATGACTTGCTATTACCATCTTATCTGCGAGCTTTTTGTTCATTATATAAAAAAGAAAGTGTTTCAATTTAACTGATTTTATAAGTATCTGACATCACATATAACTATTTATTTGACCAAAATGGATGTTTTCTACCTTTTTTATGTTTCTGAAGAGAAGGTAGTCTACTACAATAGTATGCAAGATTATATATGGTCATGTTCAATTATCAGCAGAAATTCACACTGCTTACTTCATATTTCCTGAAAATAAATTCTTTTATAATATCTATTTTTACTTTAGGATTTCATCAAAAATGTATTATTTTACATATTGCCTTGGTACAAGCTGAATGGTTTGTCAGTGAACCGAATGAGAACAATATTTATTCTTTTCACTTTAGAAATACATCTGTCCTGCTTTTATTTTAATAGGACTGTGCACTTCTGCACTGTCCCAGAATAGTTGAAGTTGGAAGGAACCTCTGGAGATCAGCTAGTCCAATTCCAATTGTATTACTCTTGGGAATTGTATTACTCAGTGGGAAATTGTTTGTGCTATGTCAGAAATATTCTGCTAGATGACAAAAACTTCACAGGATTCTCCTTCTAGTTAGTATTCTGCAAGGTAGAGGCCCAGTCTCCTCTTCAGTCTACTGCAGGCATGACCAAAATGTGTTTATAATATTTTAAGAGAAAAATCTAAAATAGATTTTAGTATTTTCAGATGAGGAATATCAATTATATATTTGTGTGAAGAAGTGTTATAAAAGATTTTGTAATATCAACACTACAAATTACATTTTTTCCAGTGAAAACCTAAGGTAACAGGAAAACTATCACAACAATTGCTAGCTTTCTCTTGCAAAGAATTCTTTCTCATATTTTGCTATGCCTTTTGAAGGCAAGAAGAAATTAACCATTAGCCTGTGTTTCACTGTTGTGATTATCAAAGCAGAGTGCAGAAAACTGGGAAATGTATTCCATTTTTATTATATTCAGTAGCAGCAGCATCATGTAGTATTTATCTAGCATTCTTCTTTATAAACATTAGGAATATATTTTCCACAAAAATTACATATAATCCTTATTGCATCTTAAGGTACAATCATTCAAGTTACTTTCAGAAGGATTAAACCTAGGGAATTCAGACTTAAAACATATATGAAGTCCCAGTACACTAAGAACTGGAAACCTCACTCTGCCCCRAAGTAACATGAAATAATGAACAGATGATTAGGAAGGCATTTTCTTATTTATGGTCCTAACATAAATGGCTTCTAAAATAACTTTTTTTWAAAGATTATACTATATGTTTTCCTCTTCTCCGTATTCCTAAAATGGGACTCTTTTCATGTAGAACCTTACTTCCATAAACCGTCCCCCTATAAAACAGTATTTAAAATATCTCTTACCCATTTTTTTCAATGCAGAGTAGACCTTTTAACTAACTACTTAGCTTAGACATTTTTCCTTTTTATTTTTTGTTACATCTGCTATTTGTCTACTGATATACAATGCATTTTTTTTTCCAAAATTGTAATTCTACCACTTGACTTACCTAAATGGAATGAGGCATATTTTGAGAAAATAATGGCTTTTAAAATGGAACAGGTACAGTTATTGCCAAAATAGGTCCATGATCCCAAGCCCACTTACAGCATCCATTTTGGAAGCGAGTGATTTCTGAAAGATATTTTCAATTTCTCCTGAAAGAGAAAATTTGATTTAGAAAAATGAGAATGAAAAGGATTGTAAGCTTTAACTACAGTTAAATACTCAGTATTTCACTGAATGTACCTTGCATTGGAAATTTGAAGAACCCATCATTAAGATTAGCCAAGGACAAAGAAGCAGATCTCACATAGGACAGCAAACTGCTTAGAGATAATAGTTAAGAAGTTTATGGTTTTGTTGGTATTTTTTTTCAAAATCATTTGATAGCCAAGAACTATAGTCAGTATTTTGGAGAAATATGCTCATATTTTCATATAAAACCAAAAGACCAACGTGAAGAACTTTGTCCCCTTTCTAACTGCTGAGCCCATCTGGCGCTTGCTTAGTTAATACTGACCACAGTCCTGTAATACGGTATCTGTGAGCAGTCATTTGCATTTATGCTCACTCTAGATATTATTGCTTTCCTGGAGGCAAAAGGGCACAATGTCTATCTGGGTAAGATTGTGAGACAGGGCCAGCATGTGGAACATGAACAAGCTATTATTGCACCAGGAACTTGAACTAATTTTCACTCACCTGCGGCACCAAAGATGAGCTACTTGCCTGTTTCAGTTTCAAGGCTTTGCACAATTGTGCCTTTTGTTTACAGTTCTTCTCTCATTTTCCTCAATGTGCCAACACCTTTCCTACCTGAGGCAGAAGCTTGTTCTTTATCTGCTCCTTTTGCACCTTTCACACACACTCCAAACTTTATATATTGCTCCATGCTGCCCAATTTGCTGGGAAAAAAAAAAGAAAAGAWAAATAAAAAGAAAAGCTCTCAAATAATCTTCTGTCAGCCCCTTCCTACTACTTACTTGAAAGCTCCCCAAGGCCACCTGCTCCGTGGAGCATTCCAGCTTTCAACATCCCCACCCTGGCTGTGTGTCTGCTCTGTTCAGCATCATCTGCATTGTGCTGACTTGCAGACTCAGCTCCTCATGGCAGGGACTATCTTATCTGTTTGGCAAAGATTCCCAAAGCTCATCCTCTTTATGATGTCAAACCAATAAGTTATTAATATAAGGAGAATCAGATCAAAAGTAATTTCTTTGACATTCTTTGATGTTTTCTGGGAGAGCAGGAGAATGTCACACCTTTTGAATGCCACTTGGCTGCAGGTAAAAAATGTTACGGTTTGTGGGAGTGCCAATTCGAGCCCATTATTACCTCTCTGACTTGCCTTGGCATGAAAGTGCATAGTGGAAGTTGTATATTTTTTGCAAGATGGAGATTTTAGATCTGTGCAGAGGTCTGAATCTGGAGATGCTATTTTATGGATGCCTGAGGTACTGACATTGGAGAGGAAACATCAAAATAGGTCATCTAACTTGAATCTAGGTTTTCACAGTAATCCAACCTTTCTGTAGTGCTTTGTGACATGTTTTGTAGAGCAAAGCCCACACAGGTTTTCTAAACATACTTCCAAAGTTAAACAAATTAGCAGCAGCTGGTGAGGCACTACATGGTAAATGATGTGTCCATCCGTGTGTCTGTGCATGTATGTTAGCAAGGACAGTTTGGTGTTTTTTGTTTGCTTGAAAATATTTCACCATTATTCATATTCATTCAGCAAGAATGAGAACTTGGGTATAGCTCRATTTTGAACATTTTAAAATCATACTCCAGTCATGCTGTATTTTAGTTTAAAGAGTATCAGGACCATTTTGTTATATAAGGTCTCCTTGTKCTCTTAACATCAGTGGCATTTAAATTCATTTTTAGAAAGTGCCTATATTGTACACAGTGTAATAGTAACTCACACTCTGGATTCTGTTTCCAAATCTCTAAATCTCTCTATGGGATCACTGCACTTAAGAGTTTTTCAGATTGCCCAGTTATAAAATATTTGCAGTGATAACCACTTCATTGGGTTGATGCATACTTAATTCCTCGTTTTACATAGAGYGAGGTGCTACGTTTACTCAAAGTTTTAGAATCCTGGTTACGTCGTGAAGTTTGAAGGGAAATATAGTTTCAATTAACTCGCAGGAAGATATCCCTGAATGGATGGCAGTGTACAAGATCCTACAGGAAGATACCCCTGAATGGAKGGCAAGATCCTACAACGTCTTAATGTTTGAAGTGACAGAAAAGTAGATTGAAAATTGTTCTATAAATTTATCCTTTCTTTTTCCCTGTAGGTTATACTATCCCAAAAAATCCAAGTGATATCTCATAGACTCAGTTATAAAGTTTAAGGCTAAGCAAGTTCAGAGTTTGGCCAGAGCTAAAGAATATAAATTTTCTGTCATATAAAAAATATATTATTTCAGTATAATGAAGTAARCACAGTATTTTTATATATTTATTTAATTCTATATTTTAAATGTGTATTTTGAAGAAACTATCATAGCCACAGACTAGTTATAACAAAGACTGAAAACTCTCTGAGCTCCGTGTTTTAATATCATTTTTGAATTGAATTGAATTAACCATATATGACATGTTAAGAGTCAGAGAGTCTTCAGAGTCATTTATTAGAAAAAYCACAAAAAAACAGAAAAAATCAGTAGTTAGGATCCACAAACTCAGCTTCTGATAAACTTAATCAAATTGAGCAGTTTCTTAGCCATCACAGCTTTCTTCTTGTCCATATAATGAATTCCTACATCCTGAGGAGCCCTACAGTGAAAGCAATGAGACTGCCTCAACATAGCTGTTCTTTATTGAAAAAAAAGAGATTCACTATCTGGCCCAGAGAAGTGCTATTTTTATTCACACAAGTCAAAATTATTAAAAGCTTTTAGGAGTGCCTTAGTCATGTTGATAGGACCCCTGGGAAGTTGTGGAGGAATGTGTCAGAACAACTCTCTCCTAGTCTAGCTGGAGGGCTTGGAGAGCCTCCTTCTGCCATGCGTCTTCCCTGCCCTAGCCACATATCGGGGGCTCCCTCCCGCCCCAATCCCTTGCTGTTGTTGCCTGTACTTAGAGTCCTCAGCTTAAGTGCAGGGARAGGGAGAGAGGTGAGATGTTGTAGGAAGGGGTTGGGAGACTGCTGAGGAAAGAGAAAGACTGCCAGTAAGCAGAAGCAGCAGGGTCTGAATATTTCATTTGATATGGTGCAAAACAGTCCCTAAAGGCTTTGTGCATAAGCTATGTGAATATCACTGGTTTTCATAAGTTACCAACTTTTTCTGCTTATCTTTCGCTTAGGCKCCTTTTTTATCTATAGGTGACTATAATAAATTTGCCTTCTGAGAAGAGTGAATTTAAAAAGCTAGATTAAAATCTACTCATTCAGCTCTTACACAGTTTTGAATAAAATATTCATGTAAAACAAATACATAAAATGCTATCCTATCATGCATCTAATTACTTTGTTAAAATACCCACTGTTTAAATACAGTGCACTAGCCCAAGACATAATTAACAATTTGGTTTGTTTTATTATATATCAGGAATACTGATATATACCAGTATTGCCATAAACTGAGAAGTTTTATGTACCTCATTGTTAAGAAGAAAGGGAAACATTTTTCTTTGCTTTCTCTAATATTACAAATTTTGTTTAGTCTTGAAAAATGAATCATTTATACACCAGGCAAGTACCATTAGCAGAAGTCTGGCTATCAAACACGTTATAGACATTGCAGATCCTTCAGCTGACAGCATAATATCTTAAAGATCTCTCTGCTGGTAACAATGAGCATGTGAAGACATGCTTATGTGCACTGGGTTGTCTGTGTACTTCTGTTGTAAATGTGAACTCAATCATTCTTTTTAAAAATGTCAGACCTTTCAAACTTTTTTTTTTTTTTTTTTTTTTTTTTGGCTTGCAACATCTGACAAGACATCTGTGTTGCGTTCAGTCTCCTTTCCAAGGATTTCCAGATTTCCAAAGATGAACTGACAATGAAACTGGCTCCAGGATCTTTAATACTGGATCTGTGTGCTTCTGCCTACAGTGGCAGTGCAAGTTTGACCCAGATTACATATGAACCTCCAGTCAGACCCTTGTCAAATTATCCTRGTAATTCTGTGCAAACCAGCAATCACCAAGGGAGTCATGCCTCATATACGAGTGTACGGCATTCACTTTAGTTCATTTATTTTGTGTTTGTTATCTATTTTTATGCACAGATGTTAACCCTATTGCCTTGTTGAGGTGATTCCCGGGAAAGATGGCTTTCTGTTTTTTAAAGATTACTGGGAACTACCCCTATGCCTGGGGAATAAGGTTTAACAATAAGGATTGTCAGGAGAGGAAGGCTGGAGATGGTAGGATGTGTATGCACGCTCCTTGGGATGGGAAGTTGGCCAACTGCAGATGACTGTCCTCCTGCTTGGCAGACTAATATCCCACTGTGTGTTGCCAAATTGATCCATCCCATTTCCAATCAGTGAAATTTCCCCTCTAAACAAAGAGGACCTCAACCCAGCATGCCTGAATGCTTTTACTGCACGATCCCTGCGGATGCAGAGATCTATTATCCTTGGAAACATAAACTACCTCATGCTCAGTTTTTTAATCCCTAAAGCAACAGCTGAGATTAGAAGCGTGATCCATGCTTACCTGYTGCCTGGAAGTTGCCAGGGAAGTGGTCAAAAGTCATAGCCTTTTCATCAAAATCGCTTTGGAATGGCAAATACCTGAATCATTGTCTGGGTGAGCATTTGCATTCTCAAAATTGCTATTATCTGGTTAAAGTGTGAGTTTAGGAGATGCATCAGTTCCCTGGGTATGATGAACCTGAGACAGGGCTCTTGATATGATGAGGTTCATCAGGTGTGTCAGATTTTCAAGATGAATTTGAGAAGCACAGATTGACAAAGTACAGCCAGTTTCCTGCAATTCAAGAATCACAGAATCACAGAAAATTACTTCTCCCACATCCACATTCTGACAGTGGCCTCATTTGAGTATTGTCCTCACACTTTCTGCTTTCTCAGGAGGKCTATATTGTCTTTAGAAAAGAATGTGGTCCCAAATGCTATGCAAGAATCCACATGKATTCTCGAAGTCTCCTCACTCAGGCTGCAGCCAGGCTCGCACAGAGACAGGGCCACCACTGTTGTTCTTCTGGATGGACCTCAGATTCTTACTCTTTCCTGTGCTCAGCAATGAATTTGCAATAAAGGGGATTGTTCCTTAATTTTTCACTGAGGACCACTGCATATGCATCAAAAGCACAGTGCTTTCTCCAGAATCTGAGTGGATCCAATGTCTCTGTGCAGAGCAGTTTGTATCATGACAAATATGAATACAGCATCACAGGAATTACTTTAGGGCTGGCTTTGGCTCATCAGCAATGGTGTTTAACATACATGAGTCAAATCAAGATGTTAGATTATGGGGTGATCTACATAGAGGGAAAGAAAGGTCCCTGATCAATGAGTGATCAGATGAAAAAAAAAGTGTGTTGCCCCAAGGCTGAATATCAGGGAAGGCAGTGGCATTTATGGACAGTGACCTTACAGCAGTGGACAGTGACCTCASAGCAGTTACAGGAGGTTAGAAGGTGGGTAAACCATCTTTAAAAACCTCAAAATGAATGCCTACTCATAGAGCAATACTATGCCACGCTCACTCAGCAATAAATTCTGCTGGACTCGGAGCAGCAGCTTCACAATTTTTAAATAACTTGAACCAGGAGAGTGACTTTACACTGGATTTTATGTAGCACTATATGCAACAATCCCACACAAAGATCTTTAGAAACTAATTCAGCATTAATTCACCATGACCTAAAAAAGTTAAGTTCCCATATTTAACAGTGTCAAAGTGGTCATTATTGCTAAAATCATTGCACTTTTCTTGCAGCCGCCTTAAAAAATGCTTTACAGCTAACACTCCCTCAAAGGGAGTATTAAGTGAGATAGTCTATACCATAGCCCACGAATCTAACTCTAGAAGAATGATTTCTTGCCACAGAGGGACTGATCCTTCATCACTGAAGTTAAGTGGAGTGTTTTCATCACGGCTTAGGTATTTAAAACTTATGAATGTGGGGAACTGCCAGATAAACCAGGCCAGCCTCTTCTCTGTTTAGCTACACTTGATGATAATGACTTGTCACTGTTTGTTTCTGATGTGCTTAGTTTATGCTAGGTGTTCAAATCAACAAGGAAGAATCATGTCCTGAGAAGACCAGAATCGAATGTCTTGTTAAACTAAAATTGCTGCTATAAATGTTGGGTTCACTTTGTTTTAAATGAGAGCTGATATCAGTGCAGCATGGAGCTAACAGCAGCTTAGGCCATGGGAAGGGAACATATTAGGATGAGTAGCTCACCAGTGGCTTTCCTTGCTAGCCCAGTCAAAGAAGGTCTACTGTGATATGATGACCAGAGAACGAATTCCAAGCTCTGCTTGAGGACGGCTTTTCTACTGAACCTATTTCATCCTCTGCATAGCTGAAGAGTGTGGGGTAAGCAGAGAGAAAGGTGGCTTTAAGCAACTTAAGTCCATTCCTCTGATCGTGGGCCAGCTGGGGACTGTTTAGCCCTCTGTATAATATTTAAAGAAGCCYAAGGCTGTGCTTTCTGCCCTGTGCTGACATGTCCTCTTCAGAGAAAGTGGGGAGAGCAGGTGGTAGGGAGTAGGCACAGCCATACTTGGATTCTCCACTGTCTGGAACGCCTCAGCTGCCCCTGCAGGGCAGCTTTCTGCTGCTTTTGTGCTGTTGAGGCAAATGTTACAGTAAGCATTGACTCTGCTCTATATGGAACAGTCRGTTAACTTCAGAGATCTATTTATTTATTTTATCATAAAACACTCTTGAAGGCTTCTGATCTAGATGGGTCATGAGTCAACAAATGCTTTATTTATTCTAGTATCATACCATGTTGCTGCCCTAGGCTTGTTTCTGATCTTAGGCACTTTAAGTGCAGTTTTGATAGCTRGGCAACTTTCAAAATCGGCAACTCAAACAAAAGAAGAAAACTAACGAAGGTGCAGCACACTCATTCATAATTGTCTGACATCTGTAGCAGTTAATTGCTGGAGATGAGAAGCAAATAAATCTCTGTTTTATGACTATACAGAGATCAGCAGCATTATAAAGCAGGGTCTGTTTCACGTAATGACCAAGGAACAGGCTCAAATAGATTTTAATTTGCATTGTAAATAATTTTGCAGTGCTTTACCATGGCATTTGGAAGACAAGGGGTTGGGCTCAGCCCAAGATGCTTTCAACTTTTCTTCCTCCAACTATGTGGGTTTAAAGTGCAAAGAATGACTAACTAATCAAAAGGACTTTGCTTCAGTCTTTGACCAGAAACTCAACTCTATTTGTCCAACCATAGTAACAAACAATGTTTATTTATAAAATAAATGTTGTTGAAGAAGTTTAGCAATGTCTTCGTAAGTCAAGCAGAAAAAGCTAACAATGTGTTAACAGGCCCTTGCAAGAAGGGTAGAACTAAGACAGCTGATCTTTCCCCTGTTATTTTTATAACATCCGTTGCAATACAGAACAAAACTGTGTGCATTTTCATTAGACTGAATCTCACTTTAGCATTGTAAAGTCTGTCATGTTATCAGTGCTGATATGGAGGACTCTCAGCCATTGAAATCAATGAGAGTCCGTTCATGTACGTGAGTAGACTTGAGGTTCAGGTCCTAAACTGAAGGCAAATCAGGCACCATATGTCTCATCTATTATTCTCTCTCTCTAAATATAAACTATACTATTGCTCAAAAGCTATGTAACGCACTCACGCAAACTGGGCAATCTTCCAATCTGATGTCATCACATGGGACATCCTGCCTGCCACAGTGGGAGTCTCACTGAGCCAGCTGGCCCTGCCATTCCCCTGCATGTGTATCCTGCTGGAAGCGGGGGCCAGATTTTGCTACCATCCTCAGGATCTCTTCTCACGGGCTTGCTTTCCCTTCCTTAAAGGAGAATATTCTCGGAGAGTTTTGGAGCATAGTGGAAACCACTGGAATTGCTTGGAACAAAGAAGGCCTGTTAGCTTCCCCCAGTCCAGATGTCAGAGGGAGTTCATTATAAACTCCCTGCCCCCCTCATAGAAATTCCTGTCAGGAAGGGAGGCTGGAAGGGGGCCCAAGCGGTTACTCCAAAGACTATTCACAGATTGGCAGCCCCAAGTGTTCACTAATTATAAATTAAGCCTACAAAATCATGCAGTTACCAAAAATAACTCGTCTGGGTGTCTTTCTATTTGTCATTTTGGGGGRCATAGCAGGTGTCATGTTACCAACTTTTCTTGGTTAAGCAGTCTTTTTTCAAGAGACATGAATTCCTTACAAAATAACTTGACTCTAGGAGCTGGGATGCTAGAGAACAAAACTACTGCAGTTAGGATTATCATTTGTTTGTGGAAATTGATTACAATGGCCATAGCTAGTGCTTCCACACAGGCTCCCCTTGTTAGATAATCAAATCAAGCAGAAGCTTAATAAAAGAAAGGAGTAGCCCACCATGTAACAACTTGTATTGATTTTGCTAATCGCAAGAACTGCAATAGAAAGCTATTGGCTCGACATTTGTTAATTAAGTGCTTGTATGTAGGAGAGCAGGAGACATAGTTAAATCAGTGCTAAATAGCTCAGAAGTTTTTACAGTAGCTAGTTTTCAACTCAATGAGAAGCATACAATGTAAGATTTTAAAAGGCCATCTGGAGAAGTATCTCATGGGATATTGTCTGACAAGACGCACAGTCTCATATATACAATATGTGTATCTGATTTTAAATAAAATTACTGTTAATTTACATAACACTGCATTTTAAAATGTGGATATGTCGTTTTTCTGGTAGCATTCTTAAAATGTACATTTCAAAACAAGACTATTCTTAGTTCCTCTTGTGTCTGATGACTGGAAATAGATTTTAAAGTTGAAATCCTTGATCCTGCATTTATCCTGTATTTATCATAGATGCATTTTACTCACTGCAACTGGATCCTTTGATGTGCATTTTGTTAACATTCAAGGAGTAAGAGAACCAAGAAAACTAACTGCCTAGTGCTAGGCTAGGTAGGTTTATAGTAGGAGGAATTTTCCTATCATGACTCTTCAATTCAGTAAGATCTATCATGTTGCTTCATTTGGAAAAACTCAATGAACAAACAGAGGCTTTAGCAACCTCTAGTGTTTCAAGTGTAGTGCTGTGATCTCAGTTTGCTTCACAATGAGGATGTGGCTGTAGAATCCCTATAAGCAAACATAAGGGCCATAAGAAAAAGGATGAAAGTGAGAATGCAACAGGAAAATTGGGGAGAAATGGCCTCACACTGTAGAGTAGGTTGTATAATTTATATTGAAATAAAGCAAAAGATTGAAGGAATTAGACCTGGTATTATGTTTTGAAATGAAAAATCGATAAAATATTAATTGATAATATCAATAAATTCTTCCAAATGCACAATGAAAGATCAGCCTATTCTCATTGTAAATACACTAAAAAAACGTAAAAACTCTCCTCATTGCAGTAAGGCAAAGGTGAAGAGAGAGAAAAGTAGGATCAGGTGTACCCTACTTTTATGACAGTGTCTTTAATGATAAAGTTAGTGATCTAGGAAGAAAGAAAAAAATCACATTATCAGGTCTCTGAYATACTGCAAATAATTACTGAGAAAGAGCTCTCCAAACAGTAGTCTGCTGCAATGTCAATGTAAGACAGGCAGTATATTCACTTATTTTAATGGTGTACACACCACTAGTAGTGACGGGGCTTAATATCAAGGGATCTAAGAATACTCTGATGTGGTTTAGCTCAGTTGGTTAGAGCATGGTGCTGATAATGCCAAGGTCGCAGGTTCAATCCCCATATGGGCTATGCTGAGTGTTGGACTAAATGATCTCCAAAYRTCCCTTCCAACCTTACCATTCTATGATATACACTCTGAGACTCTTCTTATTTGTGCAGTGAGGAGTGTTCCCTCAGAGACTGCTTTCTATTTCACAAGCACTTTCCTTCACCAGGTTGCCCTGTTACCATCCCCTCTCATTTTCATARGCACAATACAGGGTAAAAATGTTTTTCATGCAGTGTACAAGTCAGCTTTCCAAGAGTTTTTCATTCTCACTTTGGAGCCTGCCAGCACTTTTCTTTTTTTCCTGCTCCTTTCCTGTCATGCCTTTTTTTTTTTTCACACAGCCTGCACATTAATCACTTTTCATTGTACAAAGAAGGTTTGATAAAGTACATGTGGGTCACTCAAGGTAAGCTCAGCCAGTCTTACCTGAACACTTTGACTTCAAGTGTCTTAACACCCTTGTAAATTAAAAGCAGTGTTCACTCTGTTACAGGCTGAAGAGTTATGGCTAACAATAATCACCATGCAGGATGTACACACCCATTCAATCAACCCCTCAGCTTGTTGACAAAAATGCTAGGTATGGTAATTTACTGTTTAAATATTGTGAAATGAGCTGGTGGTTTTAGCAACTCCTAGTCAGCAGGTCTTGTATCACACACACGAACAAAATGTCACAATTGCTTCTAACTGGCAACCTTGCTGACAATCTCAGCAAAGGCTATGGATAACATGAGCAGAGAAACTTGACTTCTCCTATCAGAGGAATGAAATATCTTGGTAGAGAAACAAGGAAAGCTGTCAGTGCTGTTACTTGTGCTATTCTTCACCTATGCTTAAAAATTTTCAACTTCCAAAACTATTAGGGTGCCTAGAATCAGTRAGAGAAGGTGAAAATAGAGGGGAAAAGGCTTGAATGAGTTATTGCATGTGTAAATCTTATATGTAAAGTTCATTCATACACTGAGCATTGCTTCTTTTTAGCAGCACATAGTATGCAATGTGAATGAAWTTTTTAAGCTTGAGTGCTAAGCTAGAACTGCCAATATATACATTATTCAGCTATATGATAATGAAGTCCTTAGAGGCTCTGAGTACTGAACACTACTAGAAATCAGGCTATTTACTTGACCACATCTGAAAACATCAGCCAATGAGGACTGCATACCAGTTTTGGCAGCAAACCACATCACTAGACTCAGGTGGGAAAGTAGAGATCTGCTTCAAAGGCCATTAAGTTCTCCTTTGAATTTTGGATCAGACTTCAGTTAGTCTCGGGGAATCTAACCTGGTAYACTTCTTCTGCCACCCTCAGCATTTAAATTAAACTAGCTTAAACTTGCTTGGGCTCAGTAAGATTCCTTAAGCCTTGCATCCACTCACTGATATAGATCTTGCAAACACTTATACATTGCTTCTCAATTTGGCCAAAAGAAGATGCTATCTGCTTCTCTCACCTGCCTTCTGGGATATAGAAAAGACTAACAGAARAACAACATAAGGGAGCAAGTAAGTTAAACTAGTGGGTGACTCTCAGAGAACCAAAGCAGACAAACTTGTCTTTCTGATAAGGGCAGCTTTTTGGGGGGGAGAAAAAAAGCATAACACCTTATAAAGTCTCCTCTGATCAAAAGTGCAGAAGACAAATGGATCATTTTTGAATAGTTTAAGAAATGTCTGGTGATGCTATCAATAAACTTTCATAGCCAGTACTGAGATGCTCCTATTAATTCTACACATTTTGTACAAGTTGATTGAAATAATAGTTTTCTTTTCCTACCAGAATGAAGAAGGGTGGGGAGAGGAGAAGGGAATGCTGACTCAGGGCTATTTTCTCCAGCAGTAGAACATGACCCTCTGAAGACTTACTTAAACAAATAAATATGCTCCTGTGGCACAGAAGGTGCTTTGTTGACTGTTCCATTTGCATGTAGCTTACCCTAGAAGCACAGTATTAATAATGACAGCACAAAGTCATAGCTAGAAAAAGCAAAAGGAGCTATAATTTCTTTTTAAAATGCACAGCAACATGCTAAGTTACTTGCCTATTATATTTATATTGTCTATTATTTTATTACATTTCTAAGTGYTCTGGAATAATGAGATGAGTAGTGGCAGAGAACAGCATACTCATCATAATTCTACTTCCGAACAGTCAGTGGATCAAGTGTGATACTTAGACTTATCTTGACCTTAATAAATTCTCTCTCTGAGAATGGTGTGAACTCATCTGGCTCATATCTCTCTGAAATCTATATTCCAAAGACTGAAAGGTTGGTGAAATTGGTAGCTTTGTAGTATCTTAGCCATTTTTAAGGAAAAATGTCTCTGCTTTTGTTTATTTCACTATTTATGCTTATTGCTAAAATTAGGCAATTTTGATTTAAAACAAATGCCTGTCATCTATGATGGATTATACCTTTTTTTCTTTGTTCCTGTAAATGGAACAGTGCTGGCATAAAATTCAAAGACAAAGTTTGGTGGCAAGTCACATTTACAAGACTGAAGTCTATTTCTTAAAAAAATAAAAGGAGAAAAAACCCAAGATTCAAGATGACTCATAGGAAGATTCAGACCACTACCACAAAGGTAATTGAGAGTTACCTGGCAACTATTTTTCTTAATTTCAAGGGGACTTGTTTGGGAACAGGATACTAATCRGTCACAAGAATAGTCACAGACTATTCCTTCTTCTTTTATATAGGGCATGGAATTTCRCATAATATATTTAGCGGGCAATTCTACTTAAAAATCAATGGCAGGACAGGATCCAAAGCTCTCTGTGGCAGTATGCAAGCATATTAGTCTCTTTATATCTAGACTCAGATTCAAATTCTAAYTGATAGCCAAGATGTTGCCAAAGCAAGTAAATGAATTGTTATTACAGGTAAGTAAGGTCAGTGCCATAACGTAGTTCAGAAAGAATTTATAATTCATTGAACCAAATGGTCTTTTATTCTTCCACTAATTACACAACACAAATGTCATTCCTAATGGACATTATCAAATGAATATTACTTGACAGCACTGTGCACTTGGAAAAAGGAGATCCACAGCTATCATTCATAATGCATACACTTAACTAAATGATTACTAAATAAYGGCCAAATTGTAATACTTTCTTATATGGAACAGTAACTAATCCCAAAGCAGTCCTGTTAAAATGAGTAAGGTGATTTGGAGTTAGAGAAGTGTGATTAAAGTCGTGAACGTCATTAAGACTTGGTGCAATTAAGGACAACAGAGCATTAAACTCCCACCATCAGATGTCTTAAGATCGATATTTTTTTGTTTCCCACAAACATATGACAGAATTGTACTATTTGCTTTTGCACCATCTGCATTTCCTGTTTTGAACTCTACATCTATTTAGCATCATTTCTTTTACAGGAACAGTTAAACAAAACAGTATATGCGTCACTGCTATTTGATTTCATTGCTGCTGAGGATATTTGAAGCTTGACTAAGTCTGTGTGCCTGTGTGTGTGCATGTGAGAGAGAGGGATGCCATGAAGATCTGGAAAATTTCCACATTATTTTCAGTGAGATCTACAAAAGTTGCTTAAAGACTTTAACTTTACAAATAAGGCCTGAAGTTAATTACTGTGTACMCAAAGGGTCCTGATTCATTACTACAGTGTCACATATGCATCTCTGTCAAATATTRCAGTAAATGGTTCAGACTAAAAAGCTATAACACATTTTCCTGAGCCYGCATGATTCAAGAGTGTGTGCAGAGCCTTGTAAGGGAAGGAAAAATGGAAATTTCCTGATAATTCTGAGCATCTAGACCCACACAAATGACCTTGGCCTTCAAGATCTACGAGTAATGTCCTTAATAAAAGAAGCACAACATAGTATATCAGGAGAGTAGATAAGAYAGAAACTTCTACTACAGATAAAACTTTTATGAATCAGCACAAACAATGCTGATTCACAGAAATATAAAGCAAAAGAACATCTGAGTTGTAAACTATGGTGCAAAATGAGTGACATTTTGAGCTACARATAGGAGTTATGTTTCTCATCAGAGCTGTTATCAGCAAGTTTGCCGTTATAAATAAACRTTCTCTTTATTCTCATTACCACTAAAATAATACTGAAAACAACTTGTTGGTCTGAAACCTAAAATATTCAGCTGAAGAAAGGGAAGATGACAAAATACTGTATCAGATCTTTTCTGCTCTCCTAGCAATGTTGCAAAGCACATTCTTCACAGCGCCTGGAAGGGAAATCCAGTAGCCACCACGATGACAGTTATGTCCAACCCTACACAAATAAAAGAACCAAGAAGAGAAGATGCTGTACAACAGAATAGCCACACACAGATTA
This sequence comes from Rhea americana, assembly GCF_003343005.1. Lineage (NCBI taxonomy): Eukaryota > Metazoa > Chordata > Aves > Rheiformes > Rheidae > Rhea > Rhea americana. The sequence continues at coordinate 1,006,478 of NW_028186360.1, read as the reverse complement.
CAGTGAGTTCCAAGATATCTCTGTAAAGGAAAAGAAAATGTCAGATGATGTGGGGGTCAACTTAACCTCTGTGCAGAGATCAATATGGCAATTTCATGTCTAAAATTCAAGAACAATCCACAACAGGATGAGTTGGGTTTGAAAACYGGCTTGTTAAAAATTCTCCAGGTATTCATTCTTAACATTTGCCTTATGATTTTAGGCATTTAGTGTGTAACATGTCCATATTTTTCTTCCTCATTTCTACAGAATATATAACTTATTAAAAATGGAATCATGTTCCTGTTTTAATGTTACCAATGTAACAGTCAGATTTGGGATATGGAAATTCTGAAAAACATCAAACAARATCACAAATCTTGAATGTAACAGCTAATTGATTTCTCTGTAAATGAACTCACAGGAGTGATTTCACACTGAACTTGATTTTGGTAAGTTACCAGCATCTTATATAAATCTTGGTTGTAGGAGACATATTTGGACTGAAGGAGTTGAATCAGTTCACATGACAGACAAAAATACATTTTCAGCTTCACAGGAACAAATCTGGAGAAACTGGGTACAAATTGGTGAGGCTGATTAGGAAGAGCAGCTTAGGATTTGAATATAAATGGAACTGGACAAAGTCTAAGTGCCAATGCCACCAAGAGCATGTCTTCCAAATAAGGAAAAAAAGATCGATAAGAACGGACTACAGACTGCTGAAGTGAAAGAGTACATCACACTGGATGTTTAAATAATGCAGAGAAGTGGAGTGAAGAAAGAGGATAATTAGCTAAGCATCTTAAAGGTTAGAAAATACAGAAATAAATGTATTCAAAAGGCTAGCTCAGCTTTACCTTGGAAGGAAATTCAAAACAAAACAAAAATTATGTCTTTACCAGCTACACAAGAAAAGAACAAGGAAAGAAATACAGGGCCAGGGAAGAGGTTGAAGATTAAAGGCAAATAAGGGAATGTCCTACATACTAAATTAGGACTTWAGTTTTCAGTAGAGATGAAAACATTTATGATCATAATGACAGGGTACCTAATCAGGAATGAGAATAGGAATGGTAATTTCATTACCACATCCAAAGTGGAAGCAGAGCTTGTGCAGCTTACTGTGGTGAAATCAAGGAGGAGGGAATGGGTGAGAAAAGAGGACCAGCTAAGCTTTCTCCCTCAGAATACTAAAAGAGGAACACATGAAACTGCAAGCTCAGTAGAAGAAATTTTCAATGATTTCATAAGTTGGGAATGAGTAGTGTGAGGATGAGAGAACTTGCCCTCCAACTAGAAATGTTTTACAGACATTTGCGGGTAAGAAATAGACAAAGGAATCTAGGTGACTGCATTCCCATCAGTTTAACTTCATTCTACAAGAGCCCTTAGAACAATTTTTTTAAGTTCAAAACAATCAGATGTGAAAGCAAATGGAAAGGGAGCTAAACTGCAATGTGGTTCTCTTTACCATAGGTACATAGTAGGTTAGTCTGCCATAATTTGYATTTGACAAGGTAACTTCATTCTAAGATGTGGTTTTTCTAATAACAGATTATTGTAAATTATTCAGTACTTTACCACACAAGATATTACTGTTTAAGCAGAACAAGAAGGGGTTAATATAAGAACTGGAAGATAGACAAGGCAACAGCTAAGAAGGCAGTTACAGAAGCTACAGTGGGCATATACCGAAAAAAACAGTTAACAGAATGAAGTTATCATCAGTGGTATTGCATACACATCACTTTGGGGACTGATCCTGCTCAATGGTCTCATTAGTGAGAGAAGGTGTATGCTCATGATATTCTGGCTGATTGCCAGGCAGGAGATACTACTGAAAACTGAGTTAAGAAAGCATGACATGATCTCTAAGACTGGAACAACAGCAATGAGGTTGAATAGTACAAAGCACAATGCCATTCACTTAGTAACTGCTGACAAAAGCATTTGTTAAAATCTGAACGTTTATCAGCTGGAAGTGAAAGAGAAGCATATGAAACAGGATAAAATAATTAACTGAAGGATGACAGTATGACAGGGCTGAAGAAAGAGAAAAAAATAACCCTATATTGTATCATTTTCAGTGAACACAAGGAAGCGTCACTGTCATCTACATTATGCAAGGCATCGGTAAGAGCTAGGATAGGATACTTTGCATAGTTCTAGTTATTCATGTTCATGAAAATCTGTTTAAACTGGAATGGAGACAGAAGAGGGCTATTGGAATGATATTGATAATGAAGAATCCATCTTATGGGAGGAACAGAAACAAGTTTGGTGTGCTTAGTCTGGAAAAGGGATATTTCAAATAAACAAATTGGAGAGTAGAAAACTCTCCAAGTTTCTGGCTACCAGTGACATGAAGTCCTCTTTCGAACAGCAGGGATGAGAAAGGAGGAACCTTTCTYCATCTAAGGTATTTTACTGAAGGGCTCTGCAAGATAGTAAAGGATGAATTCAGACTTAGAAATTAGGGCATTCAAGTTAATGTCTTTCTAGTAAGCTGCTCACAGACACAAGCAGTATTTATTTTTGATAAGGGATATACCATCTTTTTGCAATGGCACCACTCAATTATCAAGAGATAGTAGTAGTAAAAAAAAAAAAGTACCCAGTTCATCCTATTAGACTAATTCAGATGACTTTATAAATGTTTTTCTTCCTCTAGTTTGTTTCWAAAGGCTCCTGTATAAGGTGGTGGGCTATTTTCTTACTTCTGTGATGCTGAGATAGAAACAGAAGTAAATGTTACTGGCATACCCCTCTCCAAAGGTAGAATTGCTTGGTGCAATGATGCTGATAGAGAAGTTTCATCYCTTCTACTATTGTCCCTATTTCCTATCATCCAGCATTAAGTGCATGCCAAGACACAGGCAGATGGTAATTCAAACACTTACCTGMCCAAGAAAAAGGTGAACCCTAAAGTAAACTCTTGCATAAAGGGCAGTACAGAACTGCTCTATCCCAACAAGAAGTTTTATGATCTGCAGGGCTGCCTGTTTTACAAACTGGAGCATGGTGCAGAGAAGACTAAAATTTCCAAGGGAGGAAGTCCACATCACACTGCTCTGCATACAGTCTTCAGTCTAGCACAGCAGGTAAACTAATAAGCTCTGGCTTTTCACGGGACTTGGGCACTGTGCATGGCTGCTACAGTTAAACTGGATCTGGACCTACACTGGCTTGCATCCAGTGCCAATATCTCTGCAATATACTTTCCCCACTTCCAGGTTTGGGGTTAGGACAAGCAGAGTGAGCTCAGATGCATACACTCCCACTCCCAGGAGGGACACACCTTCTGTGGGACAGACAGGAAAACTAAGAAGGATCAGCTCGYGCACACATAACTGAGTCTATGTTATAGACACTCTAATGCAGAAGGAAACGGGTCTTAATCTGAGGTAATTTAATCCTCCCCTAGATTTTAACATACACTAAGTATACTAACTTCACATCTTTGGTTAATCTGTCATTGCCTTCACAAGTATATTTGTCTCRCGGCTATTACTATTCTTCCTCAGGTTTCCAAGAACATTTTCACATCCCTATGAAAGATGTGCACCTTTCTTCCCACTCTATGTCATTTGTCCTCTGCTTACTTACATGATGACAGGGTAGACAGACATATTTCTGTACCTTTGCTGSATAAAACTGGACTGGAAGAAAGTGCAGGTAGCTAACTGAACAGAATATGAAGGTAATTCATTTACACAGTTAAGAAGATATTAGTGATCTAGTCACTTCTGTAGCCCTATTGGTTCTCAAGAAAACTGAAATCAGTAGGATAATGTAGTTATAAGACATTCAGCAAAAAAGTATTCTGCATTTATCAGTGTCYCCAGTTGTCCCCCAGCCTCACCTTCCAGCAGGGAGAGGACATGTTGTTTCTACCCCTGCCCTTGTGTTTGTTGCTGTGGTACTGTTATGGCTGCTGTAGTGGCAAGAGCAAAGCACTATAAAGACTTTTCTGTCTCAGTGACTTGGTAAGTATTACATCTCAGTTGCCTTTTGAATTATGTTTTTGCTATCTATTCTCCATGTTCAGCACAATGCTTAGCCAAATTGTTGGTTTTAAATGTTCAAAACTCGTGAGTCAGGTCCTTCACCCACATTATGGGATTAAGGCAAGCTGAGGAAGAAAAGATGAGCTTTGGAGGTATTTGCTTGCAGTTTTGGAGCCTCTAAAATTCCTTCAGGACAYAAGATCAAGCCATGAGAGAGATCTACTTCTATGTTTCTCCTTTTTTTAATAAAAGCAGAGACTTAATTTAATCACTTGCCTAGAGCAGCGGACACTTTCAAATAAAGCATCAAGTACTATGAGATTTCATATGAAACTGCAAAAGCTGTTGGTGCCAATTTAATTGTTCTGGCTTTTTCAAAATGAACAGCGAGAGCCTGATTGATAGAAGTAGCTCAGTTGCCYCTGTGCCCCTGCAGGGGAGTAAATGCCAAATGCAACTCACCTCTACAGACAGCCTTCTGGGGGGTGGGGCAGAGCAAAGCCACCACCATACCCTTTCCCTTCCTGCCCTGGCAGGCGATTGAAAGCTGCACATTTAAAAGGGGTGGGGGGGAGGAGCTGGTTTTGAGCTTGCACATCCTGAAGGTATTCTGCTTATGTGTGTTTTCACTTAGTGCTTCTGTGGGCTGGCACTGATGTACACGTTTCCCTTTGAAGGCAACTCCTTGTAAAGGCAAGGTGAAGAACTGCAATTGAAATTTATCCTCCTCTGTGAAAGCATCCCTATTTTTTCACTAAGAGAAATTCAGTCCTTTTTCACAAGGTATCTGTGCTGCTATAAGTATACWGTGAGTATTCCAGCATAAATATGCTTTGTCTTGGTTAACTTTTAAGATGGAGAAAATCTGGTCTCTGAATGATGTCCTCCATTCTGTGATATAAATGTTTCTAAACTAAGTTTCTAAAATTCTTTACATGTGCCAATCACTTGTATTTTTCCACAGAGAACTGAAGCAGATTTTCTTTTAATAGAGTAAAATCAATAAATTGGGTATTCCATCTGTTTATGAACAGTGGAACTGATGCAGATTGGGCAATCTGGTATCAACTGAACATGGAGCTACCAATAACAGATCTTTCTTCTGTTAAAACACATTTTACATTCAAGTCTTTCTATTGCCTGCAGAAATTGTTTGGAGAAAATGCCATACGAAATATACCAGCAACAAATTAGTATTAAATTATATTGACATGAGCAGTCTTTACTCACCGATCTATAGAATCTTGACCCACTTTTGACTACACTGCTACTAAGGATCAGGCAAGCAGTCTATGACAGATCTGTTCGCTCTTTTTGTGAATTGGCCTACCAGTTTGTAATGGATATTTGGACCTGGCCATGTCTGCTAGGAACTGGATAAAGGCCAGCTCTCATGCAAGTCAAACAAGTATCCATTTTGGTTAATAACTTCTGATTGGACAAAGTCTGAAATTAGTAGCAAAGGTTACCAACTCAGGACAGTCATAGAGACATACACATTGTTGTAAGTTGAAAAATTTTAGGATGAATTATGTCTGTGGAATCACCTCTCCAAAGTCCATTCTCTTTGCAATCCTATTCTCTTTGCAGTGAAAACAGGGCCAACTAATGAAATTTTGTTTACTGTTTCTAATTAGCTGGTGGAAAATTGTATTTTTTCAGCTAAAGATTCACRTCTCACTGCTGGAAAGCAGTCTGTCAAATTCACTCAAACAGTTTTTGTATTGAGTGGACATTTTGAATTAAATTTTAAAGTAGGGATATAGGTCTCAAAATTAGCTAAGTTACAAATTTAAATGCCTGCACTGGGGGAAAAAAAAAAAGTGAACTTCAGCCATTATACAGCATTTGGCAGCAACAATTAATCAGCACAAGTAAACTATGTGAACTATCTAGCCAATCAACATGAGCAGCCTAGGACTAGCTAAAGAATGAGACCTGTCTCTAAATAGAAATGCAGACACAATGTTATTGTTACATCTGTAGGAACAGGAGGTTTTTAGGGAATTCAAATGCTAACCTGAATCTGAGGGGGAAAAATCAGTGGTTTTTTGGTGCTCATATAGCAAGTTCTTCAGTTTTCTTAAGGSTACTGTGCAGGGTCTTTTTTCACTCTGAGAAATGCAGAATACTTTTTTGCTGAATGTCTGATAACTACATTATCCTACTGATTTCAGTTTTCTTGAGAACCAATAGGGCTACAGAAGTGACTAGATCGCTAATATCTTCCTAACTGTGTAAATGAATTACCTTCATATTCTGTTCAGTTAGCTACCTGCACTTTCTTCCAGTCCAGTTTTATCCAGCAAAGGTACAGAAATATGGTTTTATTTTGTTTATGTACTGTTTTCACTGTCTCAGTTTCAATTCTCAGCTTTTTAATGTCTAATTGGTCAGAATTAGGAGCAAGGGTTAATTAAAGCAGATTTATAATCCCAAAACTGAAACGTGTATGCAAAAGTGTTACCAAGATTCAGAAATGCAGATTGAGTAACTTCAGAGAATGTATGATTAGTAACCTGAAACAATATTTCACCAAGTTATAATGCTAGTTCCTGCTAGTAAGTTTTTTTTCCTTCCCTTGGAAGATAAACATAGTGTTGTAAGCATGCATGACTAACAAGGCTCATTTAYGTATATTTCTAAGATTTTGGCTATTGAATTGGAAAAGATTTGGGGGTTTGTGACAATGAGGGTAGACTGAGGGTAGAATGAGTATAACCTACTGCTTCACAGATCAAGCTGGGAGAGATTTAAGGCTTCCCATTCAAGGACTCTAGTAAAGAAAGAATAATCGTTACTCACTAAGCACTGACCTGCAGGTCTAGTGTTGTGTGGGTGGGGATCAGTTGGAATCTCACAAGCATGTGGGAGGCTGGACTGACACAACAAAGACAGAAGGTCCAGGTTTGCAGAAGATTGCCTAAGAGGGCATGGGATATCTGAAAGACATCAGAGAAATAAATTAACTAGTGACAGCTGGTCATTTCCATTTTTGAGTCTTTACCCATCAAAAAGGTTGCACATATTCTACTCTCCATTTTACATAAAATAAACAATTTGTTTATTTGGGAGAAGCCAAGGAAATTCCCATCCCAGTCCCTCAGTTTGGCTCTAAACGCTCACTAAGCTCTCAGCCAAGGAACATATTTTTTAACCTCCTCCATATGTTTACCTGTGGTTTACATTATCATTTGTAAAATACATTACAACTTGCTATTTACTTTATACTGAAATTTCAAGACCTTTCCATGGCTTTTCCACACCCTAGAAATTTCACATATAAATCATAGGAGGAAAAAAAGTCAATCTCATCCTGTTTTCCTGTCCAGTGTTCCAAAGAAAAGAGCTAGGAAAAAAAGTTGCTGATTGTTAACATAATCCTATGCCAGCTCATCCCAGTTATCTCAGCTGGTAGACCCGTATCTAAAAATGACAAATACTTGCCAAAGTGCTTGAAAACACAATTGAGCTAAAACATTCTGATTTGTGTAAATACAGTTTAGTCACCAAGGGAAGATGTAAAAATATAAAGATGTAAACATTCCTAAATTCCATTAAAGTCACAGTGTTTCCTATTGGGTAGCACTAGATGGTTGTCTGTTCAGTGTTTCAATTAAGACTCTGAATCGCTCCCTGAAAGCTTTCAAAAAAAGTGAGCTGAGCAGGTTTCTTTTCTGTTTTTGTTTCCTTTTTTCTTTGGAAAGAGCAAAGGTAACATGCCCCTTGCACTGGGTCTTTTGATCTGGCACACATAAAGTCAGACAGCTGTAGCTTGAAAAATGAAGAAGAAACACATATCTCTGATGAAAATGTAGAATAAAACAATTTCCTGAACACTGAATAGTGTCGGAACACTGTTACTGCACTGGTATTCAAGACTTCCTAGTCAATCTAGGATGTGTGGCCATCATGCTCCAGTGGCATCTTGCCCCATCCTCTGATTGAGTAAAAGAATTAAGTGGAAGTCTGGCCTCTGAATATGACTCACAATTTTAATTTTTTTAAACTTTTAGATTCAGGCAGTATTGTTTTCCACCAAAAGCAGGAAGCAATGTAGTGCCAAACCGCTTAGGTGCACTGGAAAATTTCACAAGCCACTTATCCACATCTTTACATATCTAAATATTTTTAAAACTCTGACCTTTTTAAAACCCTGACTCTGAACTCCAAATTCAGTTACCTGTATTATATAAAAAACTGATTTTCATTGCTATGTACATTATATAAAAGCCTGATTTTCACAGCTATCATGTAATAGCAGTTGAACACCTTTCGACCTCTTCCTTGGATGCTTAAATTTAAGTATCTCAGTTTGCAAAYACGGCATTCTGGTTGCTAGATGCACACAAACATATGCTTATCAGGGAGTATACTTTTGTATAGGGTGTAGTTATTGTGCAGTGTCATTATATTATGTAAAAGTTGCCTTACTGGCTTGTCTACAGAAAAAGCTTGTAATGTTTATACAGGTTTTTGCTTTAAACACTGAATAGAGTATTAAAAGTACAGAATACTACAAGTGTTTATGTGAGAGTGTTAATGTGACACCTCAGTTTTATTGATATGGTTAACTCTCTTTAAAACATGCCTATTCCATAAACATTTCTATCTCTGTTATTTCTGTTCTATTTCTTCTTATCAGTGTGAGATGTAACCACTCACACTGGCCCTTAAGGGACAGTATGACAGCTCAGCCGTGAAGCTGAGCACAGTAGAAGCAGCGATTACTTTGGGAGAGCCGAAAGACTGATCCTGAACGGGGCCCAGGTAACCAGCTTGCTTACAACCCTTTCAAAAGTCTCACTTAAGGCCATGGGCAAATGTGCAGGATGCCAACAACTGTATTGGTGGTTGCTTCCAGTAATTTCTCCCCAGCTGCTTATAAATGGTTCTTTCGTGTAGTTTACCAATTCCAGAGTCACTGGAGGAGCTCCCATATAAATGTTCCTTAACCCACTTGTGCCAAAATGAGCCTGGTTAGATCAAACAACCAATATGTTACACATATTTGCTCTGGCATATGCTAACTGAGGTGAACTACAGCTATTATGTGCAGCTCCCGTAGGAGATAAAAGAGGCAATATTTTCAGTGATAAAGAAATACTGCAGGAAGCAGCTATACCCAGAACAGGACGCAAATTCAYAGCCTAAGTGTTTGTTTACTATCATCATTTATTGGTCCAGAAATTAATCAGAAAAAGGCAGATGTGCATCATATATGCTGTCATAAAGTAACTATTCCTGAAGGAAATTGAGATGGTTTTTAGTATCTGCACTTTTCCTATGAAATATAGCCCTGAATCTATCCTCTCTAAATAGTATGGCCATTGAGTTAATGGAGTTATTGACATATAAAGATGGTGCAAGACCAGAATGTAGCTGATATAATCTCTCTTATCACTATAGGAATGTTTCAGCTAATGCATGAAGACCTATTAAAAAAACCAAAAGCCAACCATTTATTTAAGGGCAGATTAAAAGGAGTTCCTCAGTATTTGCTACCAGCTGGACTGGAAATRTCACTAATGGAGTTGATTAAAGAAAATCCTTTTTTTTTTTTAATTATCTGTCTCCTTTGTAATCAATGCATTTACATTCTAACTACCAGCTACAGAGTAGGCTGAGAAGAACAGACATTCTTTTCCCACCATATTTTCACCCCTCAGAGATGGAAATAATCATCTTCTTTCAATACATTTCTGTTTAATTCAAAGTTCATTTCAATTCAAATTCAATCCTTTCACATAGGAAGGCAGAATGTAGGTTRGGCATATAAATATATACTCACATACAGCTTTCAATCGGATTATCTTGGCATATTCTTCTTTAATTGTTTGGTTGCCTCTTTGAACAGCTGTCTGTTTTGCATAGCTCCTGGACTGTCAGAGGTTAGATGTATCAATTCTAATTTATCTATTTACACTTTCTCCTCTCAGTTATTGTTCTGAAATGAGTAAAGYAGCTTCTGGCAGTTGGTATGTTTTTGTTTTATTTAATGTTTTGAAAACCAGAAATCCCAGATATGACTCAGAGATGAAGGAAATGTYGTACCTTCGAAAGTATCAAAGGTACTTTGTTATTGACTGTTTTCTTTAGTCACTAAATAGTATTCTGGCCCATCAAAGTGCTGTGCTTTCTTTGATTCACTCTGACAGACAGAACGGTTGCTTGCAGCTGGCATCTTTAGTTTTCACTAAAGTGTCATGTAGGAGTTAAAGAGATGTTGGAATCACTCTAGATTAGATTTAACAAAAGAAAAAGGTATGGTATACAGTAAAGCATATACCTTTAATGACTAAACCGTAAGTTTTTGGTACAGGATGAGAGAATTGGGTGAATGCTTTTGTACAGATGGCACTGGAGTTAAGGAAGTGAACGGGGAAGATAAGAACTGTTGATCACTTACTATAAAATAAAAGTTCAGAAGAAGAGGAAGAAGAAGAAAAAAAGGATGCTGCTGACCATGCTGCTAAGTGTGGAAAATAAAAAGGACAGATTTTGTTTTCAGAGATAGGTTATACAGCATGCTAACAGGTAACTGCTCATATGGAAAATATCTCTGGTTTTGGAAGAAATCTGTCTCTAGTATTGGCCACAAAGTACACAGAGGTTACAGAAAATAGCCTAAGAGTTGGCTGCTGGTCATTTCTGTATAGCTTTGGAATTACTCTTTCACTTCAGTTCTTGTTCTTGTGAAAGTGATGGACACAGTTTTAACAAAGTAGTTTGCACAAATACTGCAAAAGCTGTTACTTTTATGTCACTACATTTTGAAGATGTAAAATTCCATATTAAAATATGACCTATAAGATATATTATACATCTTTGTAAACCATTATCTACTAAAATAAAATAATAAATCTAACTTCTGTTAGGTAAATGTGAATATTATGTGTGTTTCCTGTCCTTAATGTATTTTAGGTTTGTTTGTTAAGAGAATGCTACTAAAGAAGTTATTCGTTATTTTTTGGATCTTGTTCAATTTTGTTTTCCGTACAGTAGCACACTTTTATGTTTATGGTTATATTTTATTGTAGCTACTTTGCTATCAGCGGATGCATCATGTAATCAGTCTTCGAAGACTGAGGCCTTCTGCCTCTGTCAGGTGTTCTTGACAGGGAGAAATGTATTCAGTTGGTGAGACAACAGACAAAAATATGTGTTTACAAACATTTTGCTATTCAATATTAAAATATTGATTTAATTATTTATTTTATGATTAAAATAAATATATTAAGGAAAGTGGGCTGCCATTCTAGRTAAAGGAGAGGGCTGCATCTCAGGGTCTCAGCAGTGGCTGAGGATTTCTACTTCCATATTCTACACACCTGCGTGACTGTAACAATTGTACAAATTAACTGTTCACAAAATACTGTGTGAAAACCAGATGTTTCTGCTTGATTAAGAAGAATAAAATTAGTTCCTGCAAATGTCACAGAGCACTGTCGGCAAAATTTACCTTTGGCAATATGGCTGAAATTAAACAAAGCCTTAAGGACAATGTGTATGGTGACATTGTGCATTTATATTATATACACAAGATTGTGACTACTTATACTGAAACTATGGAGGGTCCTCCAAGCAAATTACTGTAATTGAGTTCTGGAATGAATAGTACCTCGGATCACACAGGARCAGGTGCACGGCAAGGTGAAAGCCTCTTTCCTATGTGTCTTCTTTTCATCTGGAGCATCTGGTTARGGAAGTGACCAGCGTAGAAGAGACACTCAGCTTAGAAAACCAATGCCAATTATTTCCATATTACTTCTGCTGAGAGGTCTCTAAAGTCATGTGCTGCTTGATGTAACTATGCTATTAACATAATTCAGACCTTACTTTGCAGAGTGCTTTYCCAGCTAATGGCAAATGGCAAATATGGCTCTGTGTAACATGCCTCACCCACGCATGTTAATGGCTTTGTATTAAGCCTTGATATCATCAAGAAAATTCTAGTGCTTACGTTCAGACCTTTTTTCAAAGGTGAAAGTTAAATAATGACACTGTACCTCTGGTTTTCCAAGTACTTCATTAATGTCATTCTCTGAAACCTGACTAGCAGCCCCAGACAAGTGTCCAAAACCCACTGTACACAGTGTAATTAATCTCTTTTAAGTATTTTGTTATTAGTTTTATTACTCCCATGCCTAAGGGGGAATGGCTTAATGGGCTAAAATTTCAGGGTGGAAATATGTGGACTCTCTGGAAGCACAGGTTCCAGACTGCATGACTGACTCAGATCTTCAGCTGCCCGYGGTCGAGCGACTATCACGTAACTCACTCTGTGTTCGGGTAAGCACTAAGACCTAAAGGAGGGCTAGCTCCTATCTTTTAGGATTGCTTATATTTGACATTTGTATCTAAATTAGTGGTGCCTTGAAGAACAAAGTTGTCTTCAGATTTAGTATAAGTAGGCTTCTAGAACAGCCCCACAAAAACTTGCCATTTTAAAATACCTGGTCAAGAAAACATAGTTTACCGGCCACAGTTACAAAAATAAAAAAGCATGAGCTTTGTCAACACACACCACATCTGCGGGACACACAGCGGTGCAGATGACCATTAGCCACGGGGACGTTGGCCTATAGGCAGCACAAGGCCTCATTCTCCTCAGACCATGGGCAGGCTATAAATCACAAGTAGCTCCATTTAAAGCAAAAAGCATCCAGTGGTGTAAGATTAATCAAGCCCTTTCAGGTTAAAAAATATATATTAAAATAAAAAAAAAAAAGTCTCAGTTTCCATCAGGCAGTGCAAAAAATGAGACCTACAGTTGCTCAAGCCAGAGGAGCTCCTTTGAAGYGTGCTGAGCCTGAATATACCACCTGAGGATCTGGATAATAATCTGATTAATATTGTTTTTTTTTCCTGGATTTACGCTATTTATTTTATTCCTACATTGAGGTTGCAGCTTGACATAAACATAGAAACGTGACTCCAAATTCTGTAATGCAGTTTGGGGAAGAAAACCGTCCCTTTCTTCGCATAAATTGCAAAGGGGAACAAAATAAGTTGTAAGTCACAGGTAGGTCACGCACTAGCTGATTCTGGTATACCATTAATTACGAATTACCTCAGCGGAGGTGGCACCAGGCCGCCTCCCCACTTGGCAACGGGCATGGCTGGGCCGCGGCGGGGGCTCCGCACGCCTCCCGCCACCGCGGGCCACGGCCAGCGGCCAACGGCCAGGCCCGTG
>NW_028186360.1:976258-993103 GCF_003343005.1 Rhea americana | reverse complement strand
GGCGCGGTGGACGTGCCGGCTGGCCCCGGCGGCGGCTGCCCCGCGGCCGAGGTCAGCCTCACCTCGCGCTGACCCGGGCGGATGGCGCCGCTCCCAGCCGCCTCCCGGACGGGGAAACGGGGACGAAACGGGGCGGCTCGGCACGGCACGGCACAGCGAGCGCCYTGCCTGCCCGCGGCACCGAGGAGCAGCCCGACCCCAGGGCTGCCTCTCGGGGCAGAGGGAGGAGGGCACAGCGGCTTCCCTGCGTTACTACCTGTACTTTCTCAAAGCTGCTCCGCTTCGCGATGCCGCTTACTGACAGGAGACTGCCACGGGCCACACACCCTGCTGCTTTCATTCCGCCCTTTACTATTCATTCGCCTTGTTCAGGGAGAAGGAATCTGTAAAAGCTTGTACCCGCTACCTTAGCAGAAAAGATGCAGAAATAATGCTTTATTTGATAGACAGTTTTCTAAATTATTGGAATTTTTCTTCAGGGAATGTCTGGAGGAAAATCATTTTGACATGAATAAAAGAAACAGCTAAAACATGTTTTTGTTTTCTCCCAAATGGATCCTCACCAACAAAGCACATCAGTCTCCAGCCAAATAAGTCTAGGACTGGAAAGTTACGGTCTTTAGCTGCTTGTATAAAATGCTTATTCTTCCTCGCTCTCTTTCCACTTTCCTATCATGTTTCTCAGCATTACCAAAGCTTTTAATCCCCTGTCTTTTCTTAATCTCAATTTAAAGTTATTTTATCAGGCACATTACAGAGGAAAGTTTTTTATTGCAAACAAATGAAGCAACCTGACATGCTCTCTCCACAACAAGTATGTAGGAAACCTGGTGAGGTTCAAACTTTGGCCACCATTATGCCACTGAGCACAAAGTCTGGTCAGGGGCATGGCGGGGACCTCTGCGTGGGACACTGCTGGGGCTATAACGGCAGCACGGCTCTCCAACCACGTTACGGTGTCCTCACTGGGGCGGAGGGGGACATAAAAACCATAGGAGAATAAAGCAGATCCTTCAGCGTGTATTGTTGCATAGATCGAAGGAGAAAGTCACTCAGGCAGCTGAGCTCGGTGCTCGTCATGACTCCTGAGGACAGATGTTGTTAGGGGTCCAGACCCCGGGCCCACAGGCCCAGTGCCTGGAAGTGGCCACTGAGTGGGTTCCCAGAAGCAAGTAAGAGCAGAGCAGCCATATATGACACATCTCCTCACTATTCTGTCAGTCACAGGGTGGTTGCAGCTCAGGGGATTTTCTGTAGCTTTCTGTAGCATGTCATTTGGATGTGTAGTAGATCTCAGTATACCTATCTTCCAAGTCCTTGTCTAATCTCCCCTTGAACCTGCATAAACTTTCTGTATGCAAAAGACTCTAAGTCTGTGTTTTATAGCCATGTCACATGTGCAAGCCCTGTCCTGAAGTGGTCAATACTGTTAAGTTTTTAGTTCAATCTGTGGCATGAGCTAGTTGTCATTCCCCCGTACAAAGCCTGGGCAGTTTGAAGCATGAGCACCCAAAATGCTCGCTGGTCTCCCTCTGGTCTGGGCCTGTAAGGGAGCTGTCCTCTGGGACCCTTACTGCAATTGTAATCGCAGCAAGGCTCTGTGGTTGCTTGGTGGCCTGGAGGAGACTTATTAGGCAATTTGGATGTAGCTGCACTATTGTAGGGGTTAAGAGCACTTAGCAGTGCAGATGTGAACCTGTTCATATCAGTTAGTCCTAAGGCCTAAGACTCATTCCTCACCTGTTGTATTTACTAGTGCACAAGCAGCTGAGGGACTGGCACCATCTTTTGTACCATAAAAGTGCTGGAAAAGCTTCTGTGGCCTTAGGGACAGGAGCAGGATTTTTAGTTTCAGAAGAGCACAGTCACTACACGTATCCCAGCAGTTTTCTCTTAGTGCAAGATGCAGTTTCTCTTGATTCTTTAAGGTAAATAAGAATCATTGCTTAATCTCAATAACAAGCCCTTCTTGTTAAGTAATGAAATGAGACTGCTGCTGGCTGTAGTGCAAGGAAGACGTGGGGCATCCGATGCAGCCCTGTCAGTGCTCCTCCTTTCCATCTTGCTTTTTGCTTAGTGCCTTAGCCCCGCCAGGAGCCACGTGCCCTGCAACTGCACTGTTGCTGTGCTCCATGCATTCCTTGGTAACAGCACTGCAGAAGCAATACCGGGTACTTCTGCTGAGGAGGCATACTTACATTAGTAAAACGTATCAGCCAACTTCAAATCTTGAGGTGGTTGGTGGAGACTGTTGTCCTACCAAAAGGAAGAGGGGCTGCAGCACCCGAGCCTGGGCGATAGAAGAAGGGCCCTGCAAGACGCTGGGATCCTTCAGCACAGGGCAAGCGTAACATACGGCAGCAGCTCCGCTCTACTGATGTGCCTTGCCTTTAAAGTGAGATCGCATCTAGAGTGAGAAAAAAGCTCACTGTATGCATTCAGTGTTTGTTCAGTGTTATGATATGCCAACAAAGATGCCAGTCAGCTTTTCACTACATACATGTTTCTTAACTAAAATCTGAACCTTGTTGACCAGCAACTCATTCCCCATATGGCTCCATGCTGCCATCACATAATGCAACTTTATGCTTGTCAAAGCAAGACTCAGCAAACAGAAGTTAGCCTATGACACCGTGTTGGTGTAAGAAGACAGTATTTTTGTTTAATGGAAAAATTTCACTCATTGTGGCTGACATCGTTTTGTTAGGAGAACCCCTGGTGTAGTAACAGCCATACTGACAGAAGGCAGCTTTTGTCAGTTCAGGTTATGTCATTGAGTGAGCTGGTGTAATTACACTAGCAGAAAGACTCTTTCTGCTAGAATATACTGCAGGTGCAGTTTAATGATACAGCTCCTTTGGCAGCAAAGCCAGTATATTAAGTTCCTACCTCACAATCCCCAATAGCACAGTTGACTCCTCGGTTTGTCAATAGAAGTGTTTGTAGACCTCAGCATAAATTGGATAGCTACTCTGATTGTACTTAAGTACCCAAACAAACAGTGTAATGCCTCCTATTTATTTGGAAAAAAAAAACATTTCACTGATGCGTTTTGCAGTGTGAACAAACAGTTGCATCTGAGCTTCTGATGGGGTGACAAACTGCTCTGTAGGCATGGAAACAAATAATTAGATTTAGCTATGGAAGAAATGAATGTTTTATACTCGCTTTGTTACTGAGGAAAACATTTGTGTAACTACTCAAAATCTACATTAAGGGACTCTAAATCAGAACACACTGTATACATCATGGGCAACCTCTTTAACTCTCTTCCTTCTGTTACTTGCCCAGATACTCTCTGTGGCAAGGACTGTCTTGTCTTAAATTTTTACATCAACCCGCACAACTAGGACCTCACTCTGATTTAGAACTTTAGAACTGTTACTGTTATGGAAATAATCATGATGGCATTACTGGAGTGTCTTGTAACTAGAATTACAAGATTAGGGTAAATGAAAAGTTCTACTTTTATGTTGTAGCAGACTTCTGTAAAAAACAACTCCTGTACTTAAAACTATACAAATCGAGATTGAAAGAGACAAAGTTCCAAACTTTGGTACAGCTACTACACGAAAGTGGTGTATAAACTCTGCCCACAGAGTGAATTCTCTTTTCCTGACTATGTGGGCAGGAGCTACTGGTGTCAGCAGCAGCAATAGTAGGGCAAAAGTAAGATAAATTTGCAAATACCCATTTTGTGTATCCTATTTAAAAGAATCTGTGGACAAAAGAACTGTGACACTTTAATCCTTACTACGTCTGTCACAAATTACTTGGCATAAACAATAAACGCTAGCTTTTCATGGTTCTTCTGCTTGTGGGGTGGTAGTTTCAAACATAATTTAGATAATGAGGAATACCAGCTGATTTCACTTGCACATATAGTTAGAGTCCAAATTTTTCTCTTAACAAAAAGCTATTATCATTCTCTCCAGAAATGACACTTGCATACCCCAGATCTAACAGCTGCTATCAGATGCAAAATGCATGAAAGAAGAGTGTCAGTAACATTTAAGTGTTCCCAAACAATTCTGTATTTTATCAGCTATTGATATATTTAGGCAACAGAGAGGTTGTTCAAGATTGGATCTTATTTGGCCAACACAAGCTGAACGATCTTTATGTAACTTGGCCCTGAATTGTCCTCTACCCTGAATTTCTGATGTATTCTTGTCGGTCCCTAATCTAAAACCAGTAGCTCGCATGAATTTCTGAATCATTTGAATTTCTGAATTCGAAATCTTATCTAAATATTATTCTATATTTAGAACTCAAGATAGAAAGCTCCATATGCAACCATAGACTCATCCATTTTCATTGGATAAGTAAAAAAGTAGGAAGTAGAAAAGGGAAAGACCTGTCTTAGCCCTGGCCTTGTCAAATCTGATTTCTCATCAAATCAAGATTTATGCACTGATGCTTTCTGGTGCGTGATTTCAAAAAAGTTTGACAGAAGAGTAGAGGTCTCAAAGATAATTGAAGCCCTACTGGTTTTATGGGGGGGGGGGGAAGATGAAGAAAGTAAAAGCATTTTGTTTGAAAGATGTATCACGATCTGAGCTTTTATCTTTTAGAACATCATAAAAACTTCATGCCTTTACACCTTTAAAAATGTCCAAAACATAGATAGAATTGCCTTGGGAGCTCACTTTCTTTCAGTCATCAAAATCAGTCACTCTTGAATGCCTGATTATTTCTGTTTGGTCTGCAGAATATCAGATGGATTTGGGGACTGGGGTTTTTTTTGGTTGTTTTAGAGGGATGGGTGTTGTTTGGTGATTTTTACTTCCAAGACCGGTGGGAGTAAAAATACTTCTTTTACTATGCAGTGTTTTACCATCAGTCCTGAAAAGAAACAGAAAAGTCAAGTTTGAACGATTCTGTCCTTTGATAGGCGTAAGTGCCCTTTATTCATTGGCCTTCACATCCCATTTGTACAGAGCGTTTCCCCTAGCGTTTCCTGTGTTGCTTCAGTGGTGTTTGGGCTATTTGCTTCTCTTTTGCACAAACGTACAACGCTACTCCAGCAATGCCCAACCCCTGTGTTTGTGTTCAGCTCACAGTGGAATCGCTCCACCCACACAGCCAAACATCTGATCAGCCATACATGTGGCCTGTGTTTTGGGCGGTGGCTCCCTACTGCTTGAACAATTTTGTTCGATAAAGAAATTTAACTGCTTCGAACATGCACCCTGGTGAAGGGGAAATACCACACTCAACAACTTCAGTAGTATTTCATTCAGTGCTACGGTGTTTTCCATTGCAACTAGTATAAGGATTATTTGCTTTCTATTCTTCAGTTTGTCTTTCAGAGTAATGAAATTAAATAATATGCAAAGTTTAAACTAGCTCCCATGTGCTTGGATTGAAGTACACAAAACTATTGATTATGTACTGAACTGTGGCAATGTATGAACAGTATTTATGGGATCTTATCTTTACTATTTAAATGCTTATATTATTTAGATGCTTATAATACAATATAATAAATTAAAATAGATGCAGTTACCGTAGCAATCAATGTTACAGTGTATTGTAATGGTCTGAAAGATACTGCACCATATGGAAATAATAGTGTCTCCAAAAGACATAAAATACTGTCTTCCTCTTACTACTACTAGTGTATTTTTAATGCATGGTTGAAAATCATAGTGCTGTTGCTTTTGAAAGTGCAAAATTCACAGTTTAGCAAATTAATTCCAAATGTAGATTTCTTCTAAGAACTTTGTGTTTTTATATCATCTGTTATTGCCACATCTTGCAGATCCCACAACATAGGACAGCAGATGACTTAGTTCAAATGGTTCTTCATTGTTTTTAATATTTTTAACATCCCAAAGGGGGGCGTTATTTATATGTTTAATAATTTCCAGATTTTTGAGCTGCTAGTTAGTTCAGTTGTCTGGAAAAAAAAATCTGACAGCTATTATTCATCTTTTTCTCTCTCAAAAGATGATTTTGGACCTCTGATTGGATTATTAAAGCAAAATTACTCAATTTTTTAAGGCATATTTTCACTTTTTTGTTGTTTGTTTATATGGGATTGTGAATTACTATAATTAAAAAGATATTTTAAAAATATATTACATTGAATTCCTTCTTTCCGTCATGCATACATTAATGGGTATGACTGAATTACCTACATTTTCCCCTGACATGTTTTACATAATTATATATATCTATGACTAAGTATCTATCCATATAGCTTTTTCTTCCTTACATCATTTTAGCCATGTTCTAATTCTGTTAGTATTAATAGTCCTTTACCATAACCTGGAAGGCTGACATCTTTATCAGAAATTTTATGTGATTCCTACTGATTTCAGTGGGACTATGTGCCAAAGAAGGTGCTATTTAAGATGAGAATTGAGGCTAAAAATTACCTGATTATTTAAGACTCCATTCTCATGAATAGCCAATAGTGATTGTAGCTTTATATAAAGTTAATGTTTTTCAGGAGAAGAGTACAAGAATGTCAACATGGTATACTCATAAATATTTATGGGATCAGGTCCTTAGATTAATATAGAGGTTGTGTAACTTAGAAAATTTGACCTGATCTCTCTTAATTTGCTTTAAATAAATCTAGTTTCATCAAAGAAAATTCTCAGCATAGGCTGATATAAGACAATTCAGTCACTAAATTTTACTTGATATACTAAGTAACAAAAACACTTTGGAAGAAAAATATGGATTGCATTCAGATTTCTATAGTGCTAAGCCCATAAAGGAATAATGAAGGTTCTGTGGGTGAGTATATATTAATCGAAACTGTGGCAGCATAAATGAAAGTCTCAGGGGATGCTGGTGTGTGATATCACCAGCAAGAATACAAAAGGTTTGAATTTATTGTTCTCATAATTGTTAGGGTTTGAGAAGTTCTGATGCAGCCTCGTCTGTCAGTAGACCAAATTATCATTTGTATTAATTAATTAAAACATGCAGCTATAGCTTATTGCTTTCGAAACCACATTGGGCATCTATTGTTTATTCAACTGAATGGGGATAAAATATGTTGTTGTAGATGTAGTCTATGGAAGAGAGAGATATAATTGTCATGCTGATGTCTTCCTTAGTGAGATATTTATGAAGAAGCAGTAGTTTAAAGCAAGTCATTAAGTTGGCTAAAGAGAAAGTTACAATGTAAAGTAAAATTTAAAGATAAAAAGATACAAAATAAAGTAAACATTATAATGAGAGCTTTAAAAGAGACAGCACTGCTTCCTGCCTGGAAAAATGGAAGCTGTTTCTAGGAAGTTTGAGTGCAGTTGAGCCCAGAAAGCTTAGGCAGCATCTATATGAAAACACTTTTCTAATAAACTGAAACAGTTGTACGTAGTGCAAAATGTGCATAGCAGGGACATAGCTGTAGAAACAAGACTATTCGCTTGTCAATACAGCACTTTGCATTTCCTTCCATGATAATGAAGTTATACATAAGTATTTGAAATCATACGTACATATATAAATCAGTAAAAATTGCATGTTGTCATATTTCTGACCAGTCTGACTGAACTCAAAGATTCGTAGTGTAGAAATAGTGTAAAGAAAAGGCCATGGTGTGGAAGCCAATGTGGAAGCCTGATCTTTCTGCAAATCTGGGAAAATTTTCTTGTTGTCAGGGGGAGGAACTGCTGGACAACATGAGAAGTTTCATCAGATTCTGTCAGTTTTCATCAATCATTTAGTAGTTTTGTAAGGAAGACTCCTAGAAGAGCTGTACTTTGAGTACCAGCATGTAAATAATAATGCACAGTGTCCTTCAGACTTTTTTTGTTAATGAGGTAAAGGATGTTTCATTGTCTTATCTCCCTTGTGAAGAGCTATTTTCCCAAATCTAATGTCCGGCGAGGGCTGCATTCTCTTTCCCTTCCTGCCAACTTGCCATCTTTCTGGTTCCATTAATTTCAATGGTGGTGTTCTTCACTTTTATCACTTTTAACAATGTTACTGAAAGGATAATAAAACTAGTCCAAGCACAGAGTGAAACAGATTCCATAAATTACAACTATCGTAGCATGTCTTCTTAAAACTAACTCCCTATCAGAGATTATTTTCTTCAACTAACAGCTAGCAGTGTTTCTTTTGTAAAGCAATACTTCACAGTGACTTTCTTCAGAATTGCCAGTAGGTGAGTTTGAAGTGCCCATAGTTTCAACTTACTTTTATATAATATTTAATGAAATACAGAGCACAGTCCTTTTCCTCTTAGAAATAACAGAAAATTCAAGGGACTGTGCTGTAAAGTCAGGTACCTGTAAGGAGTCTACAAGTAATTTATTGTAGTACTAACTGATCAGGAAGTTGAATCAATGATTAAAAAAAGGTCCGTATTCCTGCATTGCATATACACTTCAGGACTGTGCTTTGGACAAGATGTAGCTTAGCCTTTGGACCTAGTATCTGTTACGCCCATGGATCAATGTTCAGAGCCACATGTAGAGTTAGGGTATTCCAGCTCCCAGTGTGGACTAGGCGCAGTTGAGACTGCAGATCAGTCCTGCGTTGGCATGCACCAAAACCCCTCTGCAAACTATATCAATGCCCTGAAAGCAAGCCTACTGGGGCTTTACATCAAAACTGCACTACTGTTCTGAACCAAAATACAAAGTTATATGAAGCTTAATATAATACTTGTTGTTTCACAAGATATATCACACTACAAAAATACAAGTCCCAATCCTGGTTGTCGGGAACGTTGCCAATGATTTCGGCAGCCGGAGCGGGATTATTTAGCCCATTTTGTTCTGGTTGTATCTGACTATATATATATAAACAAGGCAATGTATATATCGTTCCTTCACCAATTATGACATTTATCCTTCTGGGAAACTACTGTACACAGAAGGACCAGAATGTTTGTTTGTGTGCTGTGATTTAACTTTCCAGTGTCTCCTAAGAACAGACAGAGTTTGTGGCTCAGAGCCAAACCCAAGACAACTAACACTCTTGTGAATTGCAGAGATAGGTTTTGTGCAAGGAGAACTCTGCTGAAATTTGGAGCCAGTCTATTTGCAATCTTTTTTTAAAACATCACAGTAATTTTCTGACTAACCCTCAGTCCTCAGGGAGATGGGACTTTGAAAAACAGAACAACAACAAGAAGGACAGCACAGGACACAAAGCATGCGTCATCTAATACGTCATATGTATTCCTGTTCTCTTTCTAGGTATAGCTTCCCAGGCTAGAAAACGTGGTTGCATTCTAAAAGAAAAAAAAAATGCTTTTCTGTTGTTTTCCCGGGAAATGCTTCCTCTAAGTCTGTAGCAAATCTGAGGATCCATTTCCACAGTTCCCAACTGCAGTGACCAAATTCACACACAAGATACACTCTACCTAAGGAGCCTAACTAATGGCTGCTAAAGGACTACTAAGGGACTATCTTTGATAGGTTTAAGATCAGATCATTCATACTGATACTGTACTGTACCGTTCTTCTGTCAGCAAGAGATACTTGACTGTTGTAGAGCTATTCAGATTTTCCATCGAATATAAAGTTTAGTCATGCTTTGATTTTGTTCTTCCTGTTCTGCATTGTGAAAATGCTGAAATGTTCACTGATGACATATTTTCAATTAGCAAAGCATCTGCCACACAAATCTTGCTTGTGAAAAAAGTAATGAAGCACCTCTTATATGCAACAGTTTCTGTTACATTTTGAAGTATCTACAAAAATTATTTACCTGTTTAGTGAGCTTATTTTTCTTACATGTATAATTCTTCTATTGTTCCCTTATTTTGTTGCTTTTTATTCTGGGTGCGGTCCATTACTGCTCTAGTTGTATGTCATTTTAAAGGAGATATCTTTTAGATTGAAAGACTAACAAGAGGCCTATTAGGCTTACATTGTGCAATAAGCACTGTGAGGTGCTTAGTAAAGCTTCAGAATCTACATTTTTTTATTTTAAGTTATGCCTTCCATCTCCTAAGAGAATAGCGCTATTTGTGTTGTCCTCTTAAAAGTATGGGCCTACATGGAAAGGAAAAAAAAAGGCTATTTGGAATTCACATTTAAGATGCTTCAAAAAGGGTCTACTGATAGAAAATCACTTATCGTTTGATCTCTGTCAACGTTGATAGGCATCAAAATTATTTAATTAACAAAGATACTTAGAATTACTTGTTGCTGGTAAAAAGGAATATATGAACACTGCTGTCTTCCAAGAGATAAAAAGCTTAATCAAAGAAATGCAAATATGTGAGTGAACAAAAGAGGTAGAATGTGAAAAGATGGTAATTCATATGAGTGGTTTTTCCATGATATTATTTGCATCCATGAGTTACTGGTAAAAATTATGTGTATAATAATCAGTCATTATAAAATAGTAACTTAACACTTCTTTAGTCATTAGCAGCAAGAGAATTGAGACAGATGACAGTAAGGACCAGCCCAGCGTGACCAATGGAGGAATGGATCATAGATCCTGTATATGAGGCCACGGAGACCTTGAGTATCCCATTTTTGTCCAATGTTGGATTGAGGTTCACAGTCTGATATCCAAAGTAGAACAAAACAAAAAAAAACATAACTGCAAAGAGAAAGAGTACAAGTTTTGCCAATTTATAAACAGTATTTCAGTGGTTTGGGGATGGGTGTTAGAGGTGCCGTTCTCAACCAAAAAAGGCTCAGACTTGTGTCATTTTAATGTGTTCAACTGAAACGAAGCATTGACAGACTATCTGTCTTTTTTTACGCACACATTGTCCCAGAAAAATTTATGCTTTTGATAAGGTGAAACTTCTTGCTGGAACTCACTTTCATAACTTTCAGCTCTAGTACCAATCAGTGACTGAAGATTTAAAAAATTTTGTAGTTGTTTTGCTACATTCTGGAAAGCTTTTAAGAGATGTTTTGGTGACTTACTTGGAAGTCTGTACTAAAAAAGGTAAGTCAGGTATATTTATATATATTAATATATATAAATACAGAAGGTACTGTATAGATATAAAGGGATGTTACTATATTGTAACATAGTGACCTTGGGGGGGGGGGAGGGGATTGGTGAACAGAAAAGAGAATTAGCTCATGCTAATTAATCTCTTACATATTCCTTATATTTTCTGTCATCTGACCCTGATTGTATGTAAACATATATTAACACATAACTGATATGTTCATGACCCCCAATTTATGGAATCACCTAACATTTAACAAATCAAAATCAAATACAAATAACAAAGGTCAATTCCCAAACACTCTGGCCTCAGCTGCAGTCTCTTTCCAGTGATCCAAAACACTTATCTTTCCACTTCCACACCCCACTGGGATTTTAAGTTTTAAGGCAGCATCTGATTCTCTGATTCTTCTTCTTTTTCTTCTTCTTTTTTTTTTTTTTTTTTTTTTAATGACCTATGAACAGAAGTTCACATGTGTCAGTAAATCTGGCTCCAGCAGACTGTACACTCTGTGAAGCAGCAGCATTTCTCCTGTTATCTCTTGTGACACCTGCATTTTGGTAGTTACACAATACCCAGATTGCTGGCTGGGGTGTGGGTTTGGAGAACGTCTGGCCAAGAAGCAATCTCTGCTCTTCTTACGGAGAAGTCCAATGAACTAGATTTACTTTTTTTTTTTTCTCCTTCCATTAGTCTCCCTGCTCTCATAAATTCTGTAAGATTTACTGTCAGGACACACTATATATTGAGTACAAACAGAGACGGACACCTCTCAGCACCACTGTAAAAGTGGATGTATGTGGTAGGCTCAGTGCTTTCCCCACCTCGTCTTACACCATAGTGGGAGAGGCTGAGCATCAGTTTCTTTGAAAAAGAAACAACTCTCTTCCTTTTTCCCGTTATGGTTAACAAGACGTCTCAATGAGTAAATGAAACTGGTAACTGTTTCTGTAATAGTGCCACTGTATGTCCTTTCATTACTGCCTCTGGTAGCAAAGAAAGGGGCAAATCCTGAAAAGTCTTTGCTAATGTGTAAAATGTCTTAATTCAGTGGGATTCCAAACAGATCTGTTATTTCTCCTTCAGTTTCCTAATCTCACCTGTTTTCAAATTTGACTCTCATTTATTGTGTCAGGCAGAATTCAGATTAGTATCTTCAGACAGGCAGCATAAGGGGGCATTTGTGAGGAATCTAATATAGTTTCCTACTTGTTAAGCCTTCAAGCTTGGCTTTGGGGGGGGGGGGTGGAAATGTTTGGAATGTTCATTTATATCCCTGAACCCATAGCAATTTTGCAGGAAATTTTCATTAAWACTAAATATTTGCAGATAGGTGACAAATAATGTTGAGTGACATGTTAATGCTTGCCTTTGTGAAAACAACGGGCTGGAAAGTATCATGTAAATTAATATTGAAGGTATTTTGGCAACCCCCCATCATTCAGAAGTCCCCACTGACTGTGGGTACCCAATCTGAAACTCCTTGCCTGTTGATTTTCAGCAGTTTAAAATACCTGCTGTATGAACGGACTTCATTGCAAATAGGAGTATTCTTCCTCTGAAAAGTAAGACCATACTGTGGAAATCCTGGTTTCTGTTGACTTCAAAAGTTTAGCATACACATAACTCTGAAGTTTGCAAAAAGAAAAGCAGAGGCACTCAAATTAAAGGGTACTTTTCAGATGCGTAGTTAGCCTTCAAACTAAGATGAGCTGTACACCTAGATTTCAAAAAATATTTTTTCTGATCTGAAAAAATAGCTGCAGAATCATGCAAATTTAAAAATAGCATTATACAGGAAAGTCCATATTCTTGAGAWTTACATTTCATGTAGCATAACCATAAGCCATAAAATGTGACTATACTAAAAAGTCTAGATTGCTCCAAAATGTCACCTGACCATGCAATGGAAAGCAGAGCTACTTTGATCACAGCTCTAGTTCCCGTGTATTGCCCTTGCAGTGAGCGCATACACCCGCCAATAAACAAGTACACAAAAGCTGCAAGTTCGGACACTCCATCAGAGAAGAGAGATGCTGAATGTGATGAGAGGGGGAGAGGTGGAAGGGGAAATAAAGCACATCCTTTTTGTGCTTCCATAAATTGCATTTTCTCTCTCTAGAGCAATAGGAAGAGGAAGTGGGATTCCCTGAAGCACAGCTCCTCGCTGTTCCTTTTCTGCTGCCCATTGTCTCAGACTGAATGCAAAGGTTTCCCTGTAACCCTACGTGACTTGTGGTGCTTCTCCCTCTTCTTGCAGTAAAACTGAACAAACAGAAAAAAATGCAAAGCCTCTAGAATTAACAGTAAATGTAAATTTGGAAGTTCAGATTTGGTGCGGTTTCATAAATATTACCACTTGTATATTTAGTCCTTAGCCTTGTCCACACAGAAGGGTTCCACTGACTTTGCTAAGGTTTGGTCTAAACTTAAAAGTATAATTGGTATAACTCTGTTAGCTTAAGCATAGTTTGTATATTGGGTTTTTTGATTTGGGGGATTTCTTTTGACAACAAACTCATAAAAGCCTTGTCTATATGCAGTCATACACAGATATCTTACACTTGAATAGTTTATTTCAGGTCCCATACTAGAATCGGTTAAAGGAGTACAGACACTGTTATAATATGCTCGAGTCAAAAGAGAACATGATTTTAGAACTTGAATTAGTTAATGAAGTACATTTATATAGGCTGTTGCTAGAAGTACTAGTTCAACCAAATTTTGCACAGACACGACTTTCCAGATACATTGGTATCTGTCTTCTATTTGCCAAGTAGAGCTTTGAACCAATTTTTTTGCCAGTTAAAATAAATGCGTTGTAATGGAATGCCCATGGGTTAAAACAGTGCAAACATCTAATTGTTCAGCATGTTTAGTCATGAGGCCAAATTGATCTTTGATGTATCACTGGCTTTCTACTCATTTACTGCAAAGATGAGCCGTTGCATATTTGATGTTATTAATAATACCTTTTCCATTTTTAGTGGTTTTTGTTCAAACAGAGTAATACCTTAAAGTTGCATTAACCTAGGTTTATGTTACTTAACAAATGTAAACTCACTTCACCAATACTGTGTTTTTTAAAAATAGGTGGACCACTTTTATTTGGTGAATTATAAAGTTTGTGAAATGTTATAATAGAAAAACATAATGTCTCTGTGATGGTGGGATTTAAATTTCAGGTTGATAGAAATGTTCATGACACAGTTTGAAATACAAGTTACCCTGGCGTTAGCCTGTAAATAATTGATGGTGGTAGAGCTGTGGTGATGGAACAGAGTTCTTCTTTCTTTCAGTCCTTTTGTGTTCATTCCTAATTCCCATACCCTGATTTCACCCACCACCTCTCAGTGTTTCCTCTACATTATTGTCTCACTTTTGAAACCAGGATGCTATGAAAGCTCTCCCTGACTGAAAATGATGCCTGTATATGCACAGTTAGTGCATAGTGCTACCCAGCCATGTTACTGCAAGAGCAGAAAGGAAGAAGGCCTCTTCTTTCTTTTGGACCTAATCTGAGTGCTCCTGATGCACACTGCAAAATGTTCCCAGAGTTTTTCAGACTTCATCCCCCCAAAAAATTAAAAAATAAAATATATAAAAAAGGTAACAGCAAGCTTTCCTGCAATAGTCTCTGAACAAAATGCAGTCAGTGTAGAGTGCTTGATCAATCCCCTCTTTGTAGATGGGCTCAGTCAGATTTAGTGACTCTCCGATTCAATCCTGGACAACCTGCGACCTCTTTTGGTCAATTAATAAAATGAGCAAGAGGACAAAAGAAGACTGAAAATTGTTGGTGCAATAGCCCATCAGGGTATTAAACTAGGGTGATTTCTCTTTCGACACATCTTTAATTTCATTTTGCAGGTTAAAGTCTCCATTTATTCTTACATCATATTCTTCATGGATAAGATTGGGGGGGAGGTATCCTGTTATTTACGGAATCCCTTTCACAACAGTTTCTGAAAAGTATCATTACAGAATAAGGAACAGAGAATACAAAGTAGAGAGTCGGTTTTAATTATCTGAAAAAATTCAGATTTGTGAAAAGTGCAGTTTTTGAGATACACAGTATCATGGGAATAGCGGTTCACTGAGCAACAACGCATCTACTTCACTCTTCCATCTGAGTTCAGATACACGAGCAGCTGATGAATTACTGGAAGGTGAACTTCAGTGCTAATGATGGAGGGGTTGAAAACAGAGCAGTAGTCTGGCTCGTATCATTTCCATGGCAGAAAATCATAGTGCTAGCCAATATTTGCGAGCATTAAACGTTTAATTTTGCATGAGGAATGGACTCCTATGACCGAAAGACCGCAGTGTATGTGTAAACACCTTACGATCCCCTTCAGCATCAGCTGGCATGAGGGCTGCAGCAATGATGCACGCACATTTTGCCTTTGCCAACTCGGATTTTCTTGATCGAAGCTGAGCCAAGTAGCCGGCGGAGCTAAACAAACCCGAGGGACTGAATCTGCACGGGCTGCGAGCAAAACCAAACCCGGGGCTTATATTCATTTCGCGGGACGGACGGTGGGGCTGCTCGCTGCGGTTCGCGTCTCGGGCTCGCGAGGAGATGTCGCCGCGGGAGCCGCCTCCTCGTGGCAGCAGGGCGCGTTTTAAGGGTCCGGAGCAGCGCAGGGGAGGGAAGCGCCGCCGGGCCGGGCCGGGCCGAGCCGGGCCGGGCAGGCCGGGGCGGCGGGGGCAGCGCCGCGGGACGCGCCGCCGCGCCGGCCCCGAGGCATGTGCGGAACCTGCGTGCGCGCGTGCGGGTGCGCACAGGCACGGCACCGCTGCCCCGAGTCCAAAAAAGGGCACTCTCCGCGGGCTTCGCTCCGGTCTCCTCTCACGGTGCCAAGGGAGGAGGAGGGCGGGAGGAGGCGGGGGAGGGGAGGGGGGAGGAGGAAATCCCCAAACGCGGAGGGCTTTCTTATTTTGTTTTATTTTTCCTCCCGAAACAAAAGGCACATGATGCGGCCCCGCTCCTCCGGAGCCGCTCCGACGCATCCCCTCCGCGCCGATTTCCAAGAAGTGCCCATAAACCCCAGCCGCCGCGATGGGTTGCTCCCCCCTTCCGCCCTCCTTCCTCCCTCCCTGCCCTCCCCTTCCCACGGCACTTTCTGGGCCGAAATCTGGATTTTGAGCGTCACGGCCCTGCTCCCGCAGCGCCAGGTTGTTCATTATTCATAGTCCGGGGCGTGTCCCGGGCAGGGGCGCTATATAGGCGGGGACCTCGGCGGCATGAGAGAACAGATGGGAGCAAAGAGTTACAGAGAGTAGAAGCAAATAGCAGGCAACAAAGAGAATAAAAAGAAGGGAACCTTGCTTTCTTAATTTATTTTTTTTCCTGCTCTATTTTTCTTTTTTCTCCCCTCCACTTTCTCCTTCTTTCTTTTGTTAAGCATTTTTGGACCAAGTTTTCTTCAGACCGTCTTGACTTGGCTTTTTTTTTTTGATTTTTTTTTTGATTTTTTATCTTTAATTTTTTATCTTTAATTTTTACGAGGTATTTTGTAACTTTTTTTTTTGCTCAGTTTTGTGTGTAGCAAAAAAAGAAGAAGAAGAAGAAGTTAGGGTCCAGCCAAGTGTTTGAGGCGCTCTGCAGGGAGGAGGAGGGGAGGGAAAAGAAAAGAGAAGAGAAAAAAAGAGAGAGAGCGAGAGAGAAAAAAGTTGCCTTTGTTGCCAGCCAGCTCTTTTATTATATTCATGTTACTAAAGGCAGGAGGCTGAGGAGCGAGGCCGGGCTCTGCGCGTGTGCGGTGCGTGCCCCGTGCCCCGGTGTGCCGGGAGCGTGGCTTTCCTCCCTCGGACGCTGCCCGCTGCGCGCTGCTAGCGGTGCGAGTGGCTTGCGGCTTTTCCTCCCGCAGCCTGCGCGCAGCCCCCCGCGGCGGGGTGCGCGGGCGTGCGCGCGCTGCTCCGCCGCTGCTGCGCTTGCGGCGAGG
>NW_028186360.1:946477-975859 GCF_003343005.1 Rhea americana | reverse complement strand
GGTGCGGGAGCCCGGCTGCGGCTGCTGCCTCACCTGCGCGCTGCGCCTCGGCCAGCCCTGCGGCATCTACAGCGAGCGCTGCGGCGCCGGGCTCAGCTGCCAGCCGCGGCCGGAGGAGGCGCGGCCGCTGCAGGCGCTGCTGGACGGCCGCGGGCTCTGCACCAACGCCACGGCCGGCGGCAAGCTGCGGGCCTTCCTGCTGCCCGGACCGCACGCCGCAGGTAAGCAGCGGAGCCCCGGCGGGGATGGGGGTCGGGGGGCCGAAGCACGAATTGCATGCCTGCCGCTGTCGCGTTTAGGAAGCAGAAGGAGAAAAAAATAAAAGTCGGAAAGTAAGTTGCACGCAGAGGGGGAGGTGCGGGCGCGCTTGCTGCACGCGTATTCCTGCGGAAAGGTCGCCCGGCTCGGCATCCCGAGCGGGATTTCGGCGTTAGGGTGCTCCCAAGCGAGCCTGAGCTCCCCTCTCCATCGCAAAACATGCCCTCCTGGCACCGGGGTCTGGGCCAGGCTCGTTGGAAGGAGAGAAATGCTTTTTCGGAAGGAAACTAAGTTTGTCCCCTCGCGCCCTTCCCCTTCTAGGTTGTTTTTATGTTATTACTACTTTTTTTCTTCTTCAACACCGATGGTGTGAACTAGAGCCTTGCAAAAGAGGCGGAGTTGCCTTAAAAAAAAAAATGTGAGGGAGTTGCTCTTCGCTCGGATGGGTGCTTGGGGTTGGCACGTCCGCAGGGCTGCGCAGCGCTGAGGGAAAAAGGTTAAATCCTGGTGATTTAGCCGGAGAGTTCCTAGAAAGAGGGGACGAGAAATCGGAGAGGCCAGAGCTAACTCCTGCGCTGCAGTGCCTCTAACTCGGGACAGTGCTAAACCCAGGAAAAAACGCCAAAAAAGGGGGGAGTAGGGGGAGTTGTTAAGTGCTTCCCTGGCTCGGAAGGTGGTTAATCAGAACAAAGCATTTGCACAAAAGTATTTTTAAGAGGAAGCTGTTTTCCCTTGCACTGCAAGTAAATGTTTGGTCCCACGAAACTTTCCCATAGCTCTTGCATGTCTTGTAAACGAGATGTTCGTAGAGCATGTTTTCTTGTGTTTTAAGAGACAGGGAAGGCTGGAAAAAGTTCTGTTAGCATGCACATTTGGAAACTTCAGAGACAGGGAAACTTGGGATTCGGATCAAGAAAGCACAGTCCCTCTGTGCAAACATTTCRTTAAACTGTTTGCTAACCAACAGCAAGTATGTTAACATTTATTTAATAGAAAAGTGTGTCAAAAGGCTTTCCACTGTTTGCGTTTTTAAAAAGCCTGGCGTTTCTGCTGGGCTGCAGGGACTCTTTGGCTGGCCTCTCCTTAGCTGTGCAAGAGGAAGTGGCACCAGAGCTCCAGCTAACTGGCTGCTCCRGCAGTAGGAGATGCCTTATTATAATTATTTATGTGCTGCTCCCAAGCTGTGACAATTTGAATGAGCGAGGGTTCAAAGGTACTCATTGAAATTTTAAATCTCATCGGAACATGGAGCAACTTCCTTCATCCGCTGAACTTGGCTTTGCATATTCATCCTTCAGATGAATCAAAAAGCGAGGGGAAGCCTCCCTCCAGGTAGCTGGGACTTGGCACTGTTTAGTGACGAGGTATCGTTTTGGAACGATGACTGTTGGGAAAGGGGAAGGCAGAGCTGTGCTTTAGTTCCCTGCTGAAAATCTTTGCGTTTTGAGCCGAAGAGTGGAGATGCYGAGTTCCTGTTTGTGCGCTCTTGGCTTGGGGAGCACGCCTATTTTGAAATCAGTTGGAGCTCTGATCGCTTAAAAAGTGGAAAGCAGGTCCCTTACAGTTCCCGTTCAAGGACTGAATGCCAAAAACTCCGTGTTGGAGGAGGGAAAAATAGTCTGAACCCGTGTAACGAATTGTGCCCGCCTCTTTAGGGGGACTGCTAGAGTTTCAGCTCTAAATCCAGCACTCAGTAACTGAGATTCGCRTGTCACACACGCTTTCGGGGCAGGGCCAGACCCTCTCCCTGACACATAGCTAGGTCCTGCATCATATGCTGCWCTTTCTGTCATTACTGATTTACAGAAATTGCTGAAAAGTGGCGTGGGCAGTGCACATTACGCTAGCTTCTTAATTCCAAATATAGTGACTTAATTTACAGTTCAGTTTTCTGGACACTAAAATGAGATGATGTCGTGTGTGTACGCAACCCTTCTAGTCTGTTTTCTAAAGGAGGGCAAGTAACTTTTTCACAGAGCACTTTTGTTTCCATTAGGACTGGATGTAAAGCTAACATGGCACCAGGTTTTATAGGACTGACTTGACAGAGTGTGCTTCACAGATTAAAATGTGACGTTAAACCAGTTCAGAACTCACATGTAAGAAATGCTGTCTAGGCATGAGGGTCTGAATAAACCGCGAAATGACCAGCCTGGTGATTATTCAATGCACGTTAAGAATACTTTCTACCTATTTTTGGTAGACCTGGTAAACTAATGAACGGGACTGATTGCAGAAAACCTGGTAGGCAGATAGTATTTATATATAGGAGATCCAGATTTTCTAGCGTTCTATTGTATCACCTCTTGCACRTTTCATTGCGAGTGTGGAAAAAAATACCACTGTTCAAAAACAGGACATTAAACCGCCAGAAATATGTYCAAATACCGCTGAGAGTCTGACTTAAACCCACAAAAGCCAGGAAATTTAGACTTAAGACTTAAACTTCCTTAATCCATTTGCACTGGGAGTTGGATTTTCCTGGTCAATTATGTCCATTGCCAGCAGTGGCTACACTAAAACCACTGGCTCCAAGATGTTAACTCTGATCCCTCCTCCTCCTCCTCCTGTTCCTCCCCTGTGCCTGTGTATTGCTGGGGCCACTGAGCTGTGTGTTTAAATACTTTGACTCCATGGTTCGACATGACCATGGCCTTTCAGGTTTAACACTGAGTTTCTTGGCTTTTGTGGTATTTCAGTGAGCTGGCGAGTATAACTTTAATATAGATTTCCAGCATGTTCCTTGCACATCAGTTATCACTGTACACTCCCAGGACCATTTCCTTAAGAAAAAGAAAAGAAAAGTGGCCAGCAGCCAAGGTACTGAAATGCAGCAGCAACTAGCGTGACTTAGCGGGTAGGAAGATACGAACTTAAAATATTCCATGGAGGAAATGCAGCCAGTTTCAGTTGCACTGCGAGTCTCCTAGGAGAGAAATGCAGTGTAGACAAATACCTCAGAAAGTACAGGAACACTGTGCTCATGCAGTATTTAGGAAAAAAGTATTTCTCCTGTATTTTTACGGATGGTAGTTTAAAGAGAAAATATTTTTAAAGCCCGTAATGAAAGCAGATGTTTGTCCTTTGACACCATTACAGAATGAATGGCGATTTTTTCCCTGTTTTGTGCACCTAGAAATATTTCTGATTTTAARTAGTTTAAGAACGCAAATGTACCACTTTTTTTTTCTTTCTCATTCAATTTGAGGACTAAAATTAATAAYGAAAAGCAGTGTTAAAAATTGTTAATTAGAACCACCAAACTCAACCTGGTAGAATTTCTTTTAATAATGCTTTTTTTCTTAATTACTTTCCCAGGGAAGACAATCACACCAAAACCAATAAGTTCCACAAGTTAGTTGTATTTAATTAAATTCCACTAAATCTGCTCTAGGTCAGGAATAAATTATTCGGATACTTTGCATGTCCCGCATTGGTGAAGTTGCTAACAGAGTTCTGATGCAGGTCCAAACCCTGGGAACTGTCAGGTCATGGTACAAAGCTGCCCCCATCTGGTGGCAAACCAAAAAACTTCAGCATAAAGCAAACAGCAAGACATCTGAGCATCAGCGATTYAAAAACGTTATGAAATCGAATTAATATGAAGAACTTTCAAATAATTAATTAGGCAGGGTGTATATGCAGTAGCACTTTAAAGATTTACAAAGTGTAAAGAGTTTCTTCATTTATAAAAGTCATCACTGTTCTTAGCAGTAAAGATGCTGTTGCATGCACAATACTAAATTGTTCATGGTTTTATATATCGTTATTTTGTAAATAAAAGTTAAGAATATAGACTAATTGAGTGGTCTTGACTTAACTGACAGTTGGTTAACATTTCTTCTTCACTGATTTTTTTCTACTTGAAGGAAATTCCAGTGATTCAGAAGAAGACCGGAGTACCAGTAGCATAGAAAATCAGGCCATCCCAAACTCTCACAGGGTGTCAGATTCCAAGTCACATCCACAGCACATCAAAATAGATATCATCAGGAAAGAGCAAGCCAAAAATACACAACGCTACAAAGTGGAATATGATTCGCAAAGTACAGATACACTGAATTTCTCTTCTGAATCCAAACAAGAAACTGAATATGTAAGTATTTTTGTAAACAGAAATGTCTTTTCCTGCATGTGAGTGTGCACACAGGTGTGTGTGTGTGCGCGCCTGTGCATGTGGTGCATTTGACAAGATAAATTAAAAAAAAAGAAAAAAAGAAGATAGTAATAATTATTGTAGCCATTTAGGAAATTCTGGCTGATACTGGTTTGACCAGTAAAACTATAGATTTGCAAATGCAGATGATCAGCAGACCGAATAGATCATGTTCATAAAACATAGAGACCTCGTGCATTGATGTTTACATTGACTTTTAATACGATTTTTGGTAGTGGATTCTTCGCAGAAGTTCTTTACACCTACTATTACGCATTTGTACTTGAGGGTTCAGAATTGGCTTAACAGTATYGTCATTAAGCGTGGCTGCAAGCAGCATTATTTGCTTGCAATAAGGCAGAAGAGGGAAAGGCTTCCCGTTCAGCAGTATCGTGCTCCCGCTCCGTGGCGCACGTCAAGGAAGAGAAACGTAGCTTGGGCCGGGTATTTGTGCGGCATGCAGAACGCCGCCTCCCTTCGCAGTTACTGTGTGGTCCCGCTGCATGAACAGGTAATGGCTCACCAGCGCACAGTGCGCAGCAGGGGGACTGCCGGGTGACCTGGAGGAGAGGATGCTCGCTGTCTGGGAACTTCTTGGCCGATAAGCTGGTTATTCTCGTGCCTGTGCCGGATGGCGTTAAAAATAATTGCCRCGTACGCTTTGGCATTTCATCAGGAGAGGCGTGATGGAACCAGATACAGTTTCCCATCTGCAAAAGAAGGTTTCAATACCAGCATACAGCAGAAAGTTCTGTCCGAAGGGGATGTGGCCTCGCAAGTTAAAACAGCAAGGTTGATAATACTGCATGCTCAGTTTGTCCTCTATTCTAGTAAAAATACTTCCGTGTCTGAGTTTCAGCATATCCTTCTTCCAAAAACATAAAAATAAACCCTTTATAGTAAAGGAATCAGCTTTGGTAGCTCTGAGGAAATAAGGTCCCGGCCTTAACCAGCAGAAGCATTTCTCCTWATGTGGTAGTCTGGACTCACGTGCAAAGGCCCGCAAAACTGCTTAACAAAACCGCTCGTGGCTGTAAAGACCAGAAATAAGTCCATCTGGGACACATGCCTTTGTAAGCAAATGCCTTTCTAGCTATGTCCGTATGTTTGCTTTTGATATTGATCTCTCTGAAGCCTACTTGAAGTCTACTTCAAAAAAAAAAAATGTAGCTCTTTCTGTAGGCCTAACTGGGGACCAGGTCTCTGGAAGCGGGTGATCTGCAGTCAGTGCGTCTGAACAGTTTGCAGTTTTGTTCGTTTAAGGAGCTGCCAATAAGAGCAGCAGCAGTTTAAAGAACATGTTCAGAGCTTGTGAGATTGATACTGAAAGAAAAAGTATGAAAGCTGCAAGGAAGGTATTTGTTAACCAAACCAAAAAAATCAGTTTTAAACTTCAGTAGGCCTGCTGGGCCTGTATGCTTTCAGACACTCAGATGAAAGGCACTTTATATGAGCAAACTATTAATATTGCTACTTGAAAGTATAAATACCATTACTTCACTAATTAAGAAGTGCACCAATGAGCCTTTGTGTTGTTACAGCAACTTAAACATTTTAAATCCACGTAACCGTGTGAAGGATTTTTTTCAGGTCTGCGTTTAAGGAGTGGATTGGTGGATTGAGTCAATAATACGCTCARACAGGAGCAGAGCTAAGCACAGAATTTGCAGGCTGTAATTCTTGAATTCTAATCCCACTGCTGACACTGACTGCCTTCTTGGCAAGATTGGCCTCTGGCACATCTTGAACTCCTCTGCTCCTGGTTTTCTGCCTGTAAAAAGGGACCGGTAACGCTGTACTCCCTACCTCAAAGGGCTGCAGCGAGAAATAATTAGCTGGCATTTGAGACACGCTCTTAAAAGTGCTTCTGTAAGTTCTTTTTATCTCAGTGTCCTAAAGCCGCACTATTGTCCTCCTTTTGCAGATGTAGAAACTGATGCAAAAAGCGACTGACCTATCTCATGAAAATATCRTGTGCAACCATTCATTTGCATGGCTGCATCTGTTTGGTCCAGCTGAAATCTGGAATCGTTGTCCAACGTTATATTACTTAGACTCTACTTAGCTACTGTTGCACAGTATTTTTATGTATACATATACAATGTGCAAGACTGCACATTTTCAATTAAATCCATTTCATATGGGCTTTTGGATCCAGCATCACCACAAAAATAAATGGCATTAAGGAAGAATTACTGAGTGGTTTATTTCCAATTCCCTGCCTCCTTTCCCAAAATAAGGTGTTTGTGTGATCAACCTGTACACTGGTTAGGCCTTCCCTTTAGGTATAAGTGGCTGTGATTACAACTGGAAATACCAGTCTGTGCCTGAGCATAGCATAGGGCATTCAGTGTTTAGAAACCAGTTTATCCTTAAAGCATAATCTCAAAATTTTACTTATGAATGGTCTGCTTTTGACATTTCTAACCATTGCTTTGTTTTAATAGAGTATTTGGATTTCATGCTTCTTCTGATTAAAAGATTTACTAAACTCTTGTGTGAAAAGCAGCATTTGAGAATGAAATTTCATTTGTGCTTTCTAAACCATCCTCATTAACAGGGTCCCTGTCGTAGAGAAATGGAAGACACATTAAACCACCTRAAGATCCTGAATGTCTTGAGTCCTAGGGGTTTCCATATTCCAAATTGCGACAAGAAGGGGTTCTACAAGAAAAAGCAAGTAAGTACAGTGTCTTAGTCATTTCAGGGAATACATTTTACTTTTTATGCATTTTTGCTGAAGGCGTTGCATAGCATTTTACTGAGGTACTCATTTAATCCCACTTTTAGGACCTGATCTTACAGCACTGAACCTTGTCAAGTGGGGACAGTGTTTTTATTTGCTGTTGGTCATGACAACAGATTAATTTGTGAAACTTCATACCTAATCACACATGGGTTGGCTGTTGTCCTAGATACTAATGCCCTTCAGTTTAAAAAAAGCAATGCCTCTGTAACAACCCACAGAGCTAAATGTTGCAGTCACCATATGACTGCAATAGATCAATGCTTTGAATTGTAAATAGCTGCCTGAGAGTTCCTAGAAGAACTGGGTTAGATCATATTACAAAAAGCAACTTGAGAAAGGCATATATCTGCCCTTTATATGCTGCACAGATCACTTCCAAATCCAGGTCATGTTATCATGAAAGTGATACATTTAGTAGTTACTCTGCAGCAAGGGTGGCTTCTCGGCCCTCTTTGGTTTTCYATTTGCATTTGGCTCTGGGGTTGTGACCTTTCTTGACAAATGCAGACCCAAACGGCAGGTATTCCTGCTGTAGCTGGGTCCGGATTGAACGACTGCATCGCTCTCCACTCAGTGCTGCCCTTGAAGCTCATTCCGGAACTTGAAGCAGTGCAAATTATATCATATCGAATCCTTTGCTTAGTGTACACRTGTCGTATAATCCCAGTATTTAGTCAGTGTCCTGTCCCCAAATGTATTTCTTGGTGTAATTCAAGCAATTCTTSAATTTCAAAGATTCTTTAAGATTTTCCTCACGGCAGGCCTCTGTAAGGAGGGATTTTTTTTGTGGRCCATCTTTTGTCTGCCATTTGGGTTTACATAAGTCAGCCGCCTCCTTTGTATCTCTGGTAACTGCAGGAGTGACTTACTCAACGTGCTATTAGCTAATGCAGTTTCTTAGGTGGAGGTGAGAGGCCAATCTCAGACCAGACRACCTCGTTTGAAGAAAGGTGTCCCTCTATTTTTTGGCTTCCYGCTTTCTTAGAAATAGTCTTTCCTTTTCTGTTTTTTCCTTGAGCTCTGCAATAAGCAAACAGTGTCAGGTGGGGTGTTCGCAACAGGCGCTGTGGGTCCCAATATTCGCTTTTGCCATCGGTCCTGCAGTGACTCTGCAGTTTGACCTTGGCTACACGCTRCCGAGCTCGTCTGTCCGCCCGAGCTTTTCCCGAGCAGGTGGTGATACTCCCCGGCAGGGAGAGTTTCTTTTCCTTGCCTGGAGTTTTGAATCCCCCACGTCAATTCTCGTGCCGTTGTGCGTAGATGAGCTGCCAGTGATACTCAAACCCCTGCCTGCATTTGTTCAGAAAATGCTGTGGACTTCTGCACGAGCTGCTCTGCGGAGCAAGGCTAGCCCTGTGCTTTGTGGCTGTGCCCAGAAGCATTTACGTAGCTACTTTAGAACAGCATATAATTTAATTACATTCAAGACGCACAAGTGAATCATAGTCCTTATCCTCCAGTAGGTAGTACAGAAGACCACAGATTGATATTTACTTTGTTCAGTCGATCTTTCATCTGTCTTTAGGTTCTAAGGGCTTTGCTTCATCAGCAGTAAGGTTTGCGCACTCTGGTGCATGGATAATAAATTAGATCCACAACAAACGTGTCAAGGTGCATTACGTGCAGTGATAGTTCTGCCACTGAGGTGCTCGTGCACTCTTCCTTTCTATTTTTCTTTTTCTTTTTTTTTTTTTTTTTTTTTTTTTGGAGAGGAAATAAGGATAGTATACCCTCATGCCATTCTTAGTCTTTACTCCTGGATAAGATGATAATGTGAAACAAAGACATGCTTTTGCAGTCTGGGTAGTATTCAGTCTATTTGGAGACTTTGGAAGTGCTTTAGGAAAGGTTCCTGCACTAAATGTAACAGTCTGTTGGGGCAGCAAAGATGCAGGGGCAGTTTCATACGTGGCTAGCCTTGTCAAATGGTGTGCCAAGTTACACAAGTYGCAGTGGTAGTTTAAGACAGCTCAGGATCTTCTAAGAGATTCTCCCAGGTAAAGCTCATGTATTCTACGTTAAATGCAATTTGAGTTCTCCTCTTCTAAAAGAGCCAACTTCAAATAACTTGAATCAACCCTTGATGCAGGCCTTCATATCATGTAAATCTTAGGGAGCACAGGATGAAATGAAAAACAATGTATTTATGTTGCCCTTCTAAAATTAATTGCCAGGAAAAAAGAATCAATTTAAGAAATAAGTGACTCCTGGCCAGACTGGATTCACTGTCCATGAGACAGCACAATGATTGTATTCATTTGTTTTTCTTTCTGGAGCATCAAAATATAGGTCTGATATTTTGGGAACTGTAAGCAGGTGTCGAACTGAGTAACAGAATGCTAGGCTATTTCATTGATATTCTTCATTGCTATTATTAGCAGCATTTGATCYGTAGTTCAATTATATCCCACTGAGACAACAAAATTCGGAATAATGTCAGGAAAGAGACAATAAGGCCATCAAAGAAGAGCTCACGAAGTAGGCATTTTTAATTCTGGAAACACTGGCCACTTTCCTGGATCTGTGAAGTTCTGTGGTTGGATGTTCGTTTCAGTGCACAATTCCTGTGCAGTCTTCACAAAGTGCTGTCATGGGTAGGTTAAAGCCTGATAAAATAGTTAATTCCTTCCCAAAACAGCTTCACTGCCATACAGCAGTACTCACAGTATTGTATTGTTGAATGTTTGGATCAGGTATTAGGAGTCAGAACCACTGTATTTTCTCCTTGGCTCATCTTTGGACTATGTGACCCCACACACTGTTTCACAGGCAGATAGAT
The DNA here is from genome assembly GCF_003343005.1 of Rhea americana. Lineage (NCBI taxonomy): Eukaryota > Metazoa > Chordata > Aves > Rheiformes > Rheidae > Rhea > Rhea americana. The sequence continues at coordinate 965,917 of NW_028186360.1, read as the reverse complement.
CTGTTTCTCCTCCTTGTGCAGTCAGCTCCTGAGGACTGGAACTACACTGGGTTAAATTACATAGTGATTTACAAAATAATGGGTCCTCATGCCTTGATTTAATGTCATATCTCAAGGGAATTGTGATAGACAAGTTCACATTAATGCATGCTCTTAAATAAATTACTTTTTCAAAGACAAATTGTATGTTTTGTGGATGCATGTACACATGTAGTCCAATATACAGATATCTCAATACAGAACCAGGCAATGCACTGCAGGCCAAAACCTAAAGAGATGTACTTTAGAAGGAGTAGAATGATGATGTAGGTGTGTGTGCGACAGGAGGAATCTGATAAATTATGACTACTCTGTCTCATTCATGAGGCACTTTGCATGTTAGTATAATCTGCCTTCCTGGTCATTTGCACTTCCAACCAAGTTGAAAGCAGCTGTTTTTCATGACCTTTGTGGTTGTCTGGAAATTGACTTTTCAGGAACCACCATAGGGGGTAATTTTCATAAGTGAGACAGATTTTAAGAGCATAAATTTATCTGTCAAGCTACAGCAAGAACAATATTTCAGACATGGTGTTTATATATAAACTTCTTTTAAAAAATCAGACCTATTAAAATTTAGATTTCTTTATCTTAACAAATCACCCATGTAAGGCTGTACTATACAACTGTGGTGTGAAGGTGTATTTACATGAAATATGTTTATACAGGCACGTTTCTGCCTCCAGCATGAAAAAAAAAGTTTTAATGAAATTAGAATTATCTTCGAATTGCCCCATACTCTTCTACTGGAGCCAGATATTCACGTAAACGTGAGTTGGCAATGTTCCACTGAAAACAAAGTTGGGCTTGACAGGAGCCAAAACGGCCTGAGGTGTACGTCAAGGCTGTCTGCAGTCTGTTCCAAGATATCACAATTGTAGCTCCATGGAGACTTCTGCGCTGACCAGGAATTAAGTGGGATACCATATGCTTTGCTGTGCCCCAAGAATGCCTCTGCGCCACTTCTTTGCGGAAGACCGAGAGGCAGGTGGCATAAAGCTGGCAGCTGGTGTTTCTATCAGAAGTAATTATTGGCTCCACTGCTTGGGCAGTTTTCCAGCTCTTTTGAGCTTCTGAAGTCACATATAAGAGCTGAGTGGAGCCTTGAAGTTTACATGGAGTACAAAATTCAGAAGAGTGATTTTTTTGTTGTTGTTGTTATTGTGAATTATCCATCGTTTCAGTAGCGAATGCAAGCTAGCCATCTCGGGATAAAAGCGTCCCCTTTGAWCCACAAGTGCTCTGCTATTGACAGCATGACTGAGCAGGTAGTACARTATCACAGATTGGAAAAGGTAAATTATTTCTCTGTTTCCTCACAGACAGAATGTTATTTCAGCTGCAGAGCTCTAATTCGCATGGTCTAAGGGGCTTCATTTTCTCAAATGGATTGTCCAAAAGAAATAAAWAAATTCTTAATAGTAAAGAATATGTTCCTGCAGACTAACTCTGTGATAATATTTAATTCCAAAAATTGATTATGTGACTGTGAAAAGCGATCGTCACCCTCAACTGTGTGAGATAACTTTAATTGATCATTTGTTTTGACAGTGATGCAAGCCTGTGAATCAGCGAGAGTTGTGTAACATACTTCATATAGTACTTCTAAAAGGGGAAGATGTGTTACTATTATTAGTAGAAGTGTAGTTTCATCGCCCGAGCACCAGGCTGGCAGCCAGAAACCCTGCCTTCTAATTCTGGCTCTGTCTGTGCTTGTGGTCTTGGGAAAAACAACCTCAGAATTTCTGCCTCAGTTTCCTTATCTGTAAAATTTAGATCATGCAAAGGCTTTTGTTTATGAATTACTTCATTCTGCACATGAAGAATTTAAGGTGCTAAATGTTAATACAACTTCAGCTAGAGTCTAATCCAGCCACCACTGAAGTTAAAGAAAAACTGCCCATTGACTTTAGTGAACTTTGGGCAGCTGTTCACTGAAATCCTAGAGAACATTTGCAAGCCCTAGTCAGGCTCATGAAACAAAATAAAGCATACATTGATTTCATATGTAAAGGTTTGCTTTGGAAAACGAACTGAACAGATAGCCAGAACTCAAATACAACTAACCATATAGTTTAGCAAATTATTAATGTTTCTCTTCTCTCAATAGGCTTGTACTTCTTCACCTTCTCTTAAAATAAGCCAATATTTACTTTAAGCCTGATCTTATAATCCTACTGTCAGAATTGCCATTCATTCACATAGGACTATTGAGGAAGGACAGCAAATCCAAAGAAAAGAAGGCACTATTATTTCTGCATTAGACTTCCTACTCAAAAATGTAGCACAAAGGTAGATTTATTTTCAGTTGTGGTGATCCACGTTATTTCATGTACTCTAAAATAGAATAAGAAAGATAGAAGCAAACATTCTAGGGGCAGAGGAGTCTGCCTAGCAAAATGATCTTTGCAAGGGCTGTGGAAACTTGGGGTCCCATTRTGGTGGCAAGTTCAAGATTTTTTTTTTTTCTAATACATGATTTGTTCCTGTCTCACAAGTTCCTAGTGATGTCTGTCTGTGTTAATCTCTGCTGCCACAAATTAATAGGCTCAGGGGCCAATCTGCTGGTGTGGCCAGTCCCAGGATTTGCGCATATTCACATTTCTGTCCTATCCTCAGATCCTGAACTGGAGGTGGAAAGGGTCCGATACTTTTGGCAGTATGTGAGGCCCAGCACTTAATTGGTGTTTCCCAGTGTGCCTGCACCTGGAAAAGATACTTTGTTTTGTGAGCATGGCCATATCACATGAGAGAGCAGGCACCTGTATGAGGCTCTGGAGAACAGTGCAGTTGAGTGGTAATGGCAAAGTTTAGCTGGCCTGTGGTAAACCCATGGCCAGTACCCAACCTACACTTCAGAAATGCTTTAATTGCTGAGAGAGTAATCTCAGAGGTGACACGTAGTTTGAGAATCACAAGGTATATGCATAGGCTACTGTTGTCTTTTGAAAAAGTAGTTCCATGCTCCAAGTAAAATTCTCAAAGTGGAAGAATTATATAAATAATCATCTAATCTAGTCTTGCTYGTATGATAGCTTTTAGAGTATTGAAGGGCATAAGTGGCTTCAGCCTGTCTGGCCTGTTCTTGCTTCAAGTTCACAGTACAACAGATCCAGTTGCAAACTTTGGAAGGTTTGGTAGGCTTGTGTCACCTCCTGCTTTGAATGTCTATCCTGACTCAGTGATCTTTTCTGTTAGCATCTGCAGTGAGCCCTCTATTGTCAAACCTCAAATCTTCAGTTGACATAGGTGGAGTCTCTGTCTCAGCCAGGAKGTTGACCATGGAAAACATAGTAAGACGTCCATGTCTGTGCAGAGGAGTGGRTTCACCCTTTGTGTAGGTGACAACCTTGCAGAGTCTCAGAGGTACCTGTAGGCTGAGCTGGGCCCAGAGTTACATGAAGAATATACCCTGCAGGATGTTATYTCCTTTAGTCTGTTTTTTTTATCACTCTGGTTTCTTGGGGAGACGATTAGTTAGTTCATGGTAGACCTGTTTATCTATTTATTTAGTGCATTATTATTTCTGAAGTTTTTGTCCACTTATTTTCTTGTTTAACGGTAGTTTCAGATTGGTTAGTATTGTTAGCAGATTTCACTAGGCAACTGACTTCTAAAGTTGCCTTAGGTTATAGACCTAATACATAAGCAACATTATTTATAGGAAAATACACATGTAAAGTTCTAATATATACCTAGCAGTTGTTGAAGTGATAACTCCGTTACAGAGGGATTATGTATCTGTTAATAAATGTCAACTACAGTACTGAAATTCCTCCGGAAAGCAGATGCAAGCTACGGGTGTTTRTTGCTGCAAGAGCTGTCTTTGCCAAACCTGTGCTTTAGCGCAGAACAAATCTGTGGGCCTTCTTTTCCAAAGAAGGGTCCCAGTCATCAGCCCATAYTCTTGTAAATAGTCCTTGTTCAGCAGAGGACAACTGTGCCGCCTAGTCTAATAGGGAGCAGTTCAAAAGACTGGGGTTTTGSGGGCAGTTCTTAGAGCAGGTTTATTGTGAGATAATTAAACCCAAAATAGTGTTCTGATGGAGACAGTGGCTTTATCCTGTCCTGCTTTGTGGTGGAAACACAGCTTCTACTTAACAGCAGCAATGTCAGATATGACCAAGATACAGTTAATGCAACTATGAAATGAGTAGCAATCCTTGCAGTGTAAAGCAGAGCAAAGAAATAAAACTAACTGGGTTTTACGTTCTGTTTCAGTGCCGCCCATCCAAAGGCCGAAAAAGAGGTTATTGCTGGTGCGTGGATAAATACGGACAGCCGCTTCCTGGATACGATGGAAAAGGAAAGGGAGACGTCCACTGCTATAACTTGGAAAGCAAGTGAGGAGGTAGAGGCTGTCTCTTCTGGCGCCTGYGCGTGGCAGTTCGATGTATCGGAGACCTTGGAGGGGCTGGGCAAACACCGTGGACTGCATTGCACGTGGAGCTCTGCATCCTGCCTCCTGCCTTGCCGGGGGATCCGCTGGCTGTGTGGACTCCGCAGCTGCACCCCACCACTGACACGCTTCGGGCTCCCTGTAGCACGTGTAGGGAGCTCTGACTTCCCAAGTAAATCTGCACTATTGATACCCAGAAAGAAAAAAAAAAGAAAAAAGAAAAAAAAGGCACTTCAGAATGGATTCAGGGAGTCTCCACTGACTTTTTAAAGAACGGCCTGTGACCAATTTGATCCCGAAAGATACTGTGTTTTATTTTAAAGAATTTATAGATTGTAAGCTTGTAAAAGTATTAAAACAACAACAACAACAAAACCGCAAGGATTTAAAGTTTAAGCTTTTTTACAGGTCTGACGGGAAACTTATCTTCACGGGTAAAATGTTTTATAAAAATCTCAAAGAACTTTTTAAAGAAACGTATTTCTAAAATAAAGACATGGCTATTTTTTCTGTAAAATATATTATGAATATTCTGTTAGTCTGTATTTAATATAATTGTTTTTTAATAAACTTTATTTAAATGTAACATGTGAATACCAAATATTACACGATAATWTTAGCGTAAACTTATGTATGCAAAGAGAAAGTGAGGGGATGGGATGATTTACAGCTATGTATAGATTCATATGCATACACACTGATCTATTATAGATGATGGAAATGGATTTATGGAGTGAAGAAAGTATTTCCAGAAGAGGTTAAATTTCCTCATTTGAGATAGCTACAAATACCAAGATAATTTTTTTAAGTGTGGTTTTTTCCCCCCATTTTATTGGTATTTCTAACACAACCATCACTGAATTATGCCACTGGAAAGAATTGACAGTTGCACTGAAGCTCTCTGTAAAGCATCCTTCTGTCTGTCCTTTGCTTCAGTTAGTGCAACAGGGCTTAAATTTCCTTGTTCCTTCAGAACTGCCCATGTTAGCATAAAATACTCATGGACAAAAAGTTGCCATTGCAGTRCGACTCTTTCTGTTTGCTTATTTATTTTTTAAGAGCCTGTATCTAATCTCTGTTGTCTCAGTATGCTCTACCAAAGCACATATTTGGGGCGAGGAATGTCTGTTCAAGCGAGTGCCAGCAAGGTGGGGGATTGCGGACCCCGCTTTGAGACCRGCGCGCTTCGTTTTGCGCTGCCGCACGATCGTTGCTTCCTTTGACGCTGGCGGAAGGCGTTTGCCYGCCTCCGGGCGTAGAGTAAGAACCATCGGGTTGAAATATTTGAACTGGTTCTCTGCCGTGGTGTTACATGTCCTTTTAATCACAAGCGTGTTGGTTTTGTGCTGATAATGCGATGCTTTCACACGAGGAAGTCTTTGGCACCGATTTGAGGCTGTTTGTTGAACTTTATGACAAATCCTGTATGACAATGAAACTTGGATAAGGAAAAGCAGCCTGTGAAATGTAACATCTCTCTTGGAAAGTAATGCCGTATTTTGTATGTGTATTTATTTATATATTTTATATAAATATTTTATATATTTATATAAATATATAATATATTCCTTTATGTGTCACTATAAATGTTTGCTGTCGCTGTAGGAAAAAAAGAAAAGAGCCCATCAGCACCCTAACGTCCTGGTGGATGGGGAGCCGGGGGCGAGTTCAGAGCCGTATCCCTGCCTCAGGGCTTTCCAGCGACCGGGGCCGAGGGCTCGCGCGGGGGCCGCTGGCGCGGAGGGGAGCCCCGGCGAGAGGAACCTCGCGGGGGGACTCAGGGCTGCGGCCGCCCTCGCTTTTCCCGCTGCCTCCTGGCTGCAAACCCGCAGCCGCGGGAAGGTTTTTAACGTGCAGCTTGYGGGATCGAGGCGGTCGAAAGCTTTCCCCCGAAACACGGTAGCTGAGCCGCCCGGGGGGGCGTTCTGTGCAGCTTCCCAGTTTCTCTCCCATGGAGGAAGCTAATGTCATCGTTAAAACTGCAATTTTAACCCTGAGGAAGAATAAGGGAAATATCTAGAGGTGAGGCTTAGTCCAAGCTAGTGCAGACTTCTCAACAGATGGTTGCAGAAAACTTTGTGAGATGAAGATTTATTGCAATTTTTTTTTTAAACCACTATTGCAAATACAGTGCCTGCAAAGGCTGGTTGGCAAAAATACTATTTTTTTTTCTTTTTTTAAGTTATAAATCAGTTCCTCTCAAGTAGTGTCACATGAGGAAGAAAACTACATATAGCAGCATTTGGACGCTATAGATATGTAAGGGTCAGATTCGTGAAAATTAATCTGTATTTCACCTTTTTGTAAAAATCCGTACTCATGAGCCTTCAGAAAAAAAGAAAAAGAAAAAAAAAGTATCTCATCAAAAAGGGAGGATAGCAGCCTTCCAAGCCATATTTTGCTGACTTGCAAGAAATGTTTTAATAACTCATGGCAGTATTTCTGATCAGTGTTTTTTGTTACATTTTTAAGCTTTTTATATTTTGCCCCCACATTAAATAGATATAAAAGACATATTGGCCAATAAAGTTTCTTGAACAGTGCAAAATTCTTTAATCTACATAGAGCACCAGCTTTATTTTTAAAAGAATACGTGTTAAGGAACTCAAACTTCTTGATTCAAGCAAACAGTTTGTCACAGGAATTGAAAAAAAAAATCAGCTATTTTAGTGGTGCTAATGAATCCAGCCTTCTGTATGTAACATATTAGACATATAGCCATAGGAAAAAGAGATGAATTTCTGTATGGTTGTGCAAATCAATTTGGTTATCTTGTTTCCAATAGATGCTTTTAAAACAAAGACACTGTTAAAAACTAGCAAATAAAATGTTTCTCGTGTGTAAGTTAAAGTTCCCCCCTTGTTCAGAAATTACCTGTTCCATGCTTTGTATGAGCACAGTTACTTGCATGAGTATTGGACACTTCCCATCAGGTGCCTGACGCGCCCCACAGCTGGCATTCTCGGTATGAAATAAAATAACCTTACTTTCACCCCTAAACCACACTCATTAAAATGAAGAGGAACAGTGGTGGCTTTTTTTCTTTCTGGGGTTTTGTTGTTGTTGAACGTTACTATTTCCACGAAGACAAGGGGTCAATTCAACAAACACGTTACATGTCATTCAAAGGTTTTTCTCGTGGCTGTGGGAGTCAGGCTGCACAATTAGTGCCTCATTCATCAGAAATACTTGTGGGCTGCAGTTAAGCAGGAGAATGTGAGCAATATCAAGCAATCGGRTGGGTCAGTATCAGTTCAGGGGAAGAGCTCCTTTCCCTCTGCCTGAGGACTTTTTGGTTTTGGTGGCAGAAATGGAACGGATGCACTAGAAAAAGAACTGCTGTTTTGGTGCCTTCGATTCTTCATTTTTTATCAAGTAAACATTTGTCAGCTTTTTTTCTTAGTTTGAACAAGGTCTTTCAAGAATCTCAGGCCATCCAGGTGAATAGTGTGACATCTCAGAAAAATCTGTAACTTCTAACATAGTTTACATGGTAAATATTTGCACGGCAACACAAAAGCTTAATGCATATACTGCAAAAGTTGCTGTTTTTNTTTTTTTTTTTTTTTTTTTTTTTTTTTGCGCAGACTTCAACACTAGATGCGACATGGGTACCATATGTAGCCCATATTGATGTGGTAAGTATTTATTTTAACCAGAGTAATAAATAGTTGCATAAATTCCTATAACTGACCAGAATGTAAGTTAAAGCTGCCTGCAGGCAGCTCTATTATCTTTCCAACTATTTGAGAAAGTTCCCTTTTTTAATGGACCTACTGTGCTATAGTCTTTTGAGCTCAGAATATCCTTTTTACCCCTTTTTGGCATGCACACGCTTCAGGGCATAATGTYAGCTATTTGTGCACAGGGGAAAGGAGGCTTCAATGAATACCAAAACCACAGAATTAATTAGTTTTTAGTACAGTCTGAACTTTTTATGACTAAATTCCATAGAAACCTTAACACAGCATAATTCTTCATTGAACTGAGCCCTAAATTTAAGTAATGGTTTTACAAATCTTTGGGGAAATCATTTTTTGGTATCTCTAGTCACTCTTTAAAATTGTGTAACCCAGGATGGCTCCACAGAGATTTTATGTATTAGCAATACAAATTATATTTAAAGTATGAAAAGTGCTGAGCCATTTTCCTGGATGCCAAAGCTTATTAGTATTTCAAATGAAATGTTTTTATGGGTAGCTGTTTTGTATGTAGGCCTGCTGTGCATTTAAAAACTCTTCACATCTATTAATTTGTGTGAGCTATGTTTGCTTTCTGCGTCAGAAAGGATTATTTTTTTCTCCTCCCCCCTAAATTTTTCTAAAAGGGTTCCAAAAGACTAGAGTATTCCAAGAGCAAGCTTTCTGTGGTCACTATCTGTAGTAAGTTTTTCATCTGCAAGCGTGTGAAATTCATTCTGTTTAAGACCAGTAGAGGAGTAATGTTTTGCTATGATCAGTGGACCTGTGCATCTTCTTCTAACTGGAAAGCATTTAGTCTGTCAGCATGTGCGATCTTTGTGYCTTCAGTTCCAGTACATTAGAGTCTTTGCATTATACAACAAGTTGGATGAGAGACTCTCACGTTTTTTTCTGCAAAACGGCAGCTATGCTAGTAAAATGGTAAGTAACACAAACTTGTTGTTTACCAGAAGAAGTCCTAGTTTTGCATCTCTTTCTGCATTTTGTGTTGTATCATTTCTTTCTGCTCAGGTTTTGTAGCTCTAGAAGCATACACACCAGCTGTAGAGGATACACCACGGTAAAAACTTTGCTTTTGCCYTGTGCTTTTACTCAAAAGTGCAAATGACTCCCAGGCTGCATGTTGCAGCTGAGAAAAACTGGAGACCAGGTATTAGCAAAAGCGAAGGATAATGCTGCAAATCTCAGTTTATCCTTGCAGAATGCTTGTCCCGCTGTAGTATGTGTCCTGGCTTTCCACTTATGCTGACTTATCCAGATTCCTTGAGAGCCTTTCTCTGTCATGGCTAATTTCACCCCACTGCTCTCTCCACGAGCAGAGATGGAAAGAAAGGCAAAGAAGTTATTGTTCCAGAGAGCAGCTGAGATTTCCACCAGCAAGTCTGTCAAACTGAAGAAAAATGTCATGGAGAAGGGCTGTTTCCCATATCCACGTGCCTAGGACCTTCCAAAAGCGGGGTAGCAAAGGGGCTTGGTTGCAAGAGCCAGGCAGCATTCACGTTTCCCTCACTCCCTGTAACTGGAGAGTAGTGCCTATTTTTGCCTGCTTCTGCCACACAGAGAATATTCAAGGTGAAGATGTGTTTCCTATGTCTGCTGCATATCACATAACTTGCACCCAGTAAAAAAGCCGTAACGGGCTGAGCCTGAAAAGTTGATTATTGCTTTAACACAGGGGTGCCAGACGCAACCTTGAGCCTGCCACGCATTTCCACAGCTGCTGTTGCCCTACTACTAGTGACATGTTACTGCTCTTCTTTCTCTGTTCCCTTGTCGGAGCCAAATGGTGCAAGCTCAGCTGCCGAAGTRGCAATAAACAGAAGTAGCAGGCCAGCAGAAAACATGAAAGAAGATGATGAAGATATAGCCAGCATTTGCTCTAGGCCTTCAGAGTCCTGCATGAAGACACTTTTCCAGGGAATTGCAGTATCCACACATTAACTTATTCAGCTTGCAAAACACCGTCAGCAAGAGAGAGAGARAAAAAATCACACATCACAGCTGGCATAATTATGCAATTAAAAACCTCAGCGTAGGCACAAATGTACAGCTCTCTGTTAGCTTAAGAGTGGTTTGAGGAGCCCAAGCAGCTAAAGCAGCAGGAAAGCGGCTGGTGCCATGGGCCGCATCTTCGGCAGGGGGCTCTGCTGGCAAAACTCTGCCCCRCCAGCTACGCCGCTCCCCAGCGCAGACGTGCTCTAAGCTGCAAAACGTGATTCATAATTAAACAGCAAGAAGCCCGGTGTACGTGCAACCCTCCCTTCACCTCCGCCGTCATTAGCTGGGTTACCCAGGGTATGGCTCAGAGGTTATAAAACACCAGGGAGTTTGAAACGGCAGGCGGAAACTTTGGCAAAGCGAAACACCCAAGATCTGGAGCAGTCTAAAGTTAGCTTTGCTGGTTTGCTTCAGCATCCGTGGGCGCTCCTCACTCCTGCCACCCCCTCCCGTAGCTGCCTTGTAGACGGACTTTGCGCCCTGGGGGAGGAGGGAGCTCCAGGAGGAAGAAAGGAGGGAAAGTAAAATAAAGCCCTTGTTTGTTGACAGAGCTATTGTCAGAGCTGTTTTCATTACTCAGAGTGCAGGCGCTGGTATGTTTGGGCTCCTTCTGCATCGCAACTGTTTTTGGCACATCCTAGTAACGCAGAACCAACCAGCTACATCTTGCTAGCTGCTCCCAAGCTGCTGTCCTGCCAGCTATAATAGGTATGCACCCATAAGCTTGACTGGGTGAAGTGGTGAATGTGCGGTGACATGTCACCAAGAGACTCCCCCTGCCAGCCCGCTCCCCTCTATTGCCTTATTATACATCGTCCATGCAAGTCGTGAAGGGGGCAAACGTGCTAAATACCGTTAGGTGCTTGTTAAAGTTAAGGTGCTCAGACACCACACTTATGCACCCTGTTTCCCCACCTAATTCTCAATGCAATGTCCAGCAAGTGCGTAACATAATTGGTCTGTAAATAAAGAAATGTGTCTGTAAATAGAAAAGCCTGGGAGCTGCTCTCATGCAGCCTGGGGAGGCAGTTTAGGCTAGCAGTTTTATCAGTGAACTGATAGCTAAGGAAAAGGAGAACCGCTTCAAAGGTGCTGTCATAAGGTAGAGAGATAGGACTTGTCCATTTGGCACACAGCATGGACTGAGAGTCTAGCTCTGAATGAGTCACTTGGACCATCTTTTTTTCCTGTCGCTTTTTATTACTATGGTAATTATTACAGGGGGGCRATGGGAAGGAAAAGCAGAGCCTGTTGTGGTTCGGCATTAGCAGGCAAGGAGGAGCGCAGAAGAACCTCTCTAATTCGCCTGAGTCAGAAGGCGGCATTGCTGGTAAAGCACGAGCATCTCTCGTGCTGACTTTTTGTGAGAAACAGCTCTGTTTTAGTATTCTGTTGGGGCCCTCACGCTATGTCCGATGCTATGGGAGCCAAAGGCCTTCCAAGAGTGCAGCAAGTCCTATGACTAGCCGTTGGTTGCTGTTCTTCACTATCCTACTTTTCTTCCTCTGCCTTCCTTCCCCTGGAAGAAAGTTACATATGAGACACTCTGTTTGCTGTTTTTGATTTTGRGATGTGTTTAGGACTTYTATTAGCAAGTGAAAAGTCAAAAARAAATATATTTCTTTTTGGAAAGGAAAAAGGCTGAAATATGAGATGCTTTATGTTCAACTGTGCTTTTGGGCCAGCCCTGGAGAGAGCTGTTTCCTAAATTTTGCCTTTGCAGTGCCTGTGTCCTTGGTGGCTCAAAAGTGGCAGAGATGCCTATGAGTTTTCAGCATTGCTGTGGCTGTTCCCAAGCCCCGTTTTCTTCCTCCCTTTCTTTGTATCCAGCTAAGTGCTAACCAACACGGATGGGTCTCTGCTGCACCCCAAGTAACGAGCAGACCTGACTCAGTATTAGCAGAGCCGGGTACCAGGTGACTGCAGATCGCCTTGGAGAGCTTTAGGGGAAAAGGAGGGTAGCAAAGCAAGGAGAGAGGGCAGTGAGCTCACTTCTCTGCGATGAGTGTTTTGTGTTTGGCGGCAGGCCAGGGGCAGGAGGCGGCATGGCTGGAACAAACCCGGCTGCAGCAAGCCTGACAGCGTTTTGGCAGGAGAAAGCGCAAACCAGGGCAACTCTAGGTAGCCTTCTCAGATATCGTAAACCACACGTTCCAGGTGCGTGCCTAAGACCTTCCCTCCAGTTAATTTCTCCTGGGTGGGAGGAGTGCGAGCGGGCATGAAGGGAGGGAGCTGAAGCAAGTGGGAGCAGGGTGTCCCCTCCAAAMGCCCCGCTGCACTGCGGGGATGTGCCGCCCGCTCAGGGCATCCTGCAGCACCGAATCCCTGCTCTGCCCCACCAGGCTGGGCTCTCCGGTGCCAGAGGGGCCGGGGCAGGAGGTGTACACTGAAGCCAGGGTTGCCAGCTGGCATGTGTCACCCCGGCCCCCCCCCCCGCCCAAAACATCCAAAACCAAACGAAAACTACAAATTTTTGATTTTTTCCCCATATTATTGAGGCTAGTGATAAAAATCAGTACAAATCACAAGATGAGGCATCTAGGGCCTACACATAGGTTCCTTGGTGGTGGTGTGATAGCAGGGAGATGATTTACCTCCTTGCGCTAGTCCTAATCCCAGCACACAGAAGAGCCTGGCCCAACTCAGACAGCCCAGGCCAGCGCAGTGCAGCTTGGCAGAAGTCGGTCCTGGTGAGTCCTGGCAAGATGTCACAGGAGGCCAGATTGCAGATGAGGAGGCACCCATCCCCTGTTGCTTTCAGTGGGAGGTAAGGAGCTAAAGCCCTTGAAGGAGTTGGCCCGACACGCCTGGATGCTGTGCTGGGAAGCCCAGCCCAGGGCTCTGCTTGGCATTACGAGAAAGGATTCCCTAAAACCTGCTCCCTGGTAAGCACTCTTTTTCCTTGCAGCAACCATGAAAACCTGCCACCCTGGAAAACATCAGCATTAGCTGCACTTTGGGTTGTTACACTGCAAATAGACTGTGCTATTAACAGTTATTGAAATGATGAATGTTTCCCCATAAATAACAACCCCAGCAATGAGAACCCACTTCTGTTCGTTAGAAATTAGCCTTTCCCCAAGGCTGAGTGGGCTCAGCAAGCTCTGGCGTGCATGCTCTAACTGCAGTGCAGGTRTATAATCTTCCCTCTTCTCCCTCCCAACGCCGTACGACTGCGGTGCAAGGCCGCGCGCGCGCCGCGGGTGCAGCCAAACACGGCGATGCCACAAAGCGGCAACACGTCGAGCACCGATCGCCCGGCTTGAGCTTCGCTGCTTCTACAAGCGACTTCGCGTTCCCGCGTTGAACCCAAAGCTGGTGCCAAAAACTGCAGGCGGATTTTAATGCCGAGTTTCGCTCCGGCCAGGCTCGGAGACAAGGTTATCCACTGCTCCCCGGCCGCTTTCTCCGGCAGGGCTGGCGCAGCCCGTTTCCACCRCCGAGACCTGCCAGCTCCCACCACCGCTTCTCCGGGGGAAAAACACAACTTGAAGCCKTGGGGGCAAGCAACCGCTTTCTCCCTCTTTCTCTGAAACCACTAAGGCGAAGGGAAATGTGGAGGAGGGGGGACAGGATGGAGACTAATTCCAGGGTCCCAAGCCAAGAGGAGCCTCTTCTCTTCTTTCGGCCAAAAAAATAAATGAAGTAAAATAAAGCTGAGGTGTTCTTGCCAACCTCCCTTTTATAACCTCCGACTTTCTATGCGGGAAATGTTTTTTTCTAGCACTTGTCAGCCCCCATGTTACCTCCTAGGCACACTCAGGGCTGCTGAGCGGAGGACAGCATCCAGCTTTCCCGACTGGGAAACCTTCTAGTAACTCTCCTTACAGGCTCCTTCCTCGCCCAGGGCCACGGCTCCCAAAGAGAGCTGGATCCAAGCGCGGTTTCACTCGGCCCTGGAGTAACTCGCGGAAAGCAAGAGACCAGGGCGGTGTAGAGGAAATTATTTAATAGCACATCTTAAATAACCTGATAATGTCAACATGTGACCAATTTACACCTGTCAAAGGTCGCACAGAATATCCTGCTGTGTTTTACCATATAGCCAGTGCATATGTTTGGAAAACAGAAACAAATATTGTCCCATTGGATGCTTCAGTGTATAATCCAGGTTTAGACTTTCTTTTTTAAGAAACAGTTTGACATTGAAACAGAGGTGCAAAAGCAACATGATATATAAACAAAACAGGTTTTAAATAAGTTCCTAAGCTTGTTCTCTACTGAAAGCTATTTTTTCAAATTCAGTTTTACCTCTATAAATACATAGTACAAAAATGCAAGTTTACAAGCCATTTCTCCCAATAGAGTTATGCCATTTGAAGTTTTAAGTAGCAACATTCCCCCAGCATAGGATGCATACATTTAAGATCAATAATATTAAGTATTTACATATAAAGTTATGAAGTGTTTGAGGATATAAATTAGTAACAACACACAGACAAAAATACACTTACTGTGAAATAAATAATTCAACAGCTTTACACATGAGGGTATCTAGAATATTATACAGACATAATATACAAGACTGTAGGACTTGATCTTGCAGTTGCTCRTATCTGACCTTCACTCGAGCAGCTGAGTGATCCCAGTGCAGCACGAAAGCTACTTTTGGGGGTTATTCCCATGGCGAAAGTCAGGCGCATGTATCGACCTTCCTGAAGGGGCTCCCAGCGGAGAGCTCGATCGGGCCCTTCGGAAAGCGTGGTGCGAACGCCCGCGTTCGGATTTACTCCTGCGAACTGAGCTCCTGTTGGCATTCGGCGTCTCCTTTCAGCTCCGGAGAGCCAGGGATTCGCTTCCCRCTCGTCGGATAGACACACCAGCACCCGGCAGACTCGCCGTCCAGCGACGTTTCGCACTGGAACGATCAGGAAAAYCGAATTAAAGCCCAGAGTAAGCAACCGATGGCACAAGATCAGCTAGGGAAAACTACAAGCGTGGGTGTTCGGGCAGAGTTAGGATTAGAAACTGGGCACCTGCCACGCGCAGACTTTTTTTTGGGGCGCAACGCGCTCCGTTTTGACCATACCTCCAGGCTTCATGGAGGGACGCGGGGCTCTTTTGCGGGGACGGGGACGCTTTCTGCACGTGCCGGATGCGACCGTGGCGCCCGCGAGCAACACGGTGGTGGCGTGCCCCACGCAAAGGCGGCACGGAGACCTTAAAACTGCGCGCCCGGCCGACGGCGCAAAGGTTGCGCTTTGGAGCTGCCGCTTGGTGTAACCCAAAATGCTCCCGTGGAGGCCCCAGCGCCCATGAGGGGTGTTATCGGTGCAATGCAGGATTATTATTATTATTATTATTATTTTTGCTCGGTGTGGTGTGGGGACACACAGGGTTAACACCTCTTGGAGGAGGCCTTGCGTGCACCTGTTCGCCCGCCCCCGTTTCTGCCAGCCTCCGATGCGCGGCTCGCTTTTAAGAGAAGAAGGACGAACCATCTGCTCCCGAGCGCTCGGGACCCCTGCTCGCACGACCTGCTCCTGCAGCAGCTGCGGACCGGCGGGCTCGGGGGCCGCGAGCGCGGCGGGGGCCGCCGCCGGGGCGGGCAGGAGGCACGTACCTGTTTGCTGTGGTAAAAGCCRTTCCTGCTGCAGTTGGGCAAGTAGAATTTGTAAATCTCCCCTCCGCTCCTTTGCTGGGCTTTGGCCAATTTATACAGGGCTCGGTAGAGCTCCTTCTGGCAGGGTCCCTGCAGCAACGCAACACACAGGTCGTCAATACGGAAATCGCAGAGACACCAGGCAAACAAAAGGTGACCGGCAGCGAAGCCGGCCGAAAGCCGAAAATACCCATCCGCCGTGAAACCTGCGCCCAATTTCTATTTGTCCCCACAGGGGCGCAGCCGGGAAACGCCGGCGTTGCCTTTACGGCCTTTGCTCTTATTCTTCGGGGGATCGTCCGACCACGGCCCCACGAGGATGTACGCGAAGTGTAACGCGTCCTGGGTAAACACAGCAGCGCTCGGCGGGCGGGCGGCGTACGTGAGGCCGGCCACGCTCGCCGCGCTGCCGCGGCCCCGCGCTCTGTTGACGCACGGAGAGTCGGCGCAAGGCCCGTCCAGCCGGCGCGAGAGCAAACACCCGAATGTTTGTCGCCTTCCGCGCGGCTGCGGCGGAAACGCCGAGCGGGGAACCGCTCTGGGGCTCTCGGCCCCAGACCCCAACTGAGCACGGAGGAGCGAAGAGCTGCCTGCTCRCCCCCACGTGCTTGCCTGCTCTTTGGTGCTTTTGAAGTCCAAGCTGCCGCGCATTAGCAGCACCTGGCACATTTAAATGAGCCAAAGGAGAGCAGAAGTGACTTTGCATGTTTTTTTTTTTTTTTTTTTTTTAAGCTTGAAATGAAAATTGTCTTGCCCTCTGATTTTGCAAGACCTCCCCCATGTCAGTCAGGCCCTCCCATAAGCAATCCTCTTCAAGTCAGCTGGTTTTATCCGTGGTTTTGGTTCAGAAGAGCAGAAGCCTTAAAAAATGGAATGGGAGCTAACAGGGCTTACAGCTAAGTGCTTAAGCCGGCAGGCTTCCTAGTCTTTTTCTCCTTTCTTTTTGCCTTTTCCTTTCCTTTCTCTCTTTTTTTTTTTTTTTTTTTGGCCATGCAAAACCGGGCTTTTCTGACCCACTGACTGCCGATTTAGTGCGGGGAAGGGCTGGAAGCGGTCTAACCTGGTTCTCTGGTGCCCTCAAGTGGAGCTTGCTATAATCTGGTACCACTTGCTGAGCAAGATTCAGCCTCTGCAAGGAGTTCCTGTAACTTCGTAACTGATGCACGAGTGCTTTTACAGCCACTTCCATTTCTCTTGCCCATCTAACTGGCATATTCCAAAATAAGTCTGCTGCCTACCAAAAAAACTGACATCTCAGGGCTGCTGACTGAGTGTCGTGTACATTTTCATTCAGTATTTTATATCAATATTGTCTACGGAAATGCTGTTTGAAAGGCTTGCAGTAAAACCCGTACCTGCTCTCTCCATTTCTTGAGTTCAGATATCCTCTTTGCTTTCATGTTTTCATAGGCAGTGATGGCGTTCCAGGGGATGGATTTGTCCTGGCCGAAGGGAAACATCAACTGATAGCTCAGCAGCTGATCCTGGGTCATTTCTGTGCTTTCTAAAGTTATATCCTCCAGTTCCACAGAGTCTGGAAAGGAATGACAGTAAGGTGGAAATGTTCAGTGAGCTTTTGCCTTTACTTCTCCAAGGAAAAAAGAAGAAGAAAAGGAAAAATTGATAAAAGAAAAATGCTATGTCTAAGATCAACTTTAGTACCTCCCCCATCTTTACATGGGCAGCACATCAAATTCAAGTTCTGTAATATATTGATGTGAGGACACATCCGCTGTTCTCTAACAAGCTGGCTATTTTATTACCCTCTGGAATCGTTCAAATACCAAAGAGGAAGCTGAAACCAGTCTGTTGGAAATGAAAGGTCTTACCTGACTACAGTAGGTAAAAGACACTTTGCTAAATGAGGAAAGACTGGAATCAAACTTGTAACGCATATGGATTTTTATCAGAACGATATGTTCTAGTTTTTATTTGGGAGAGGAACTGGTTGAGACTCGATGCCACAGCATCCTTTAGCTTGTGCTGTGGCTTGGCATGTAACAGGGGGCAGCAACCACACAATCGGGCAGCAGATCCCGCTGGCCCGCTGAGGATCAGATACCCAGGGACTAGGAGAAGCTGGAGCATGCTGGGCCCACCAACCTGCGCCCTGCTTGGAGCACGCAAACCCCACAGAGGTCTTAACAGCCACAGGGACACCTCGTGGGTGCAGATATGGAGGCTTGTTTAAATAACTCGCAGGATTAAGGCTGCAAATGACCAGTGAAGGGATCAAAAATATCAGAACTTTTTTTTTTCCCCCTCCCTGGGGTGATGTGTTAGAAAAAAAATGAGGAGGAAGACTGAGGAGGGAAAGAAAGAAAGAACAAAATCAGAGAAAGAATAACATCAAATACTGGACAATTTTAACTGAAGAAGGCTTAAGCACCAAGTCTAGTGACTGCTCCCACCATCACCACCCCAAACAAGAATAACTCCATTTCTGCCAGCAATGGCAACTGTGATTTTGAGTCAGCCAGGGTTATTTTGGTAATGCTATATGACTGAGTTACTTTAACCACCAATATGCAACCGTAGCAATAATATGATGCTGAAAAATAAATAACAAACTGTTGAAGCAATGCTGTTAGAAGTTCCTGCTCGTCACTYAGCCTAAGATGCTTGAGCCGCCTGCCTGCTGCATTTTGCTCAGAGAGGGACCGGTCAGCAACGCGCCGCTGAAGGTACTTCCCATGCCCAAAGCCGAGCTGAGCGCAAAGCCCGCACAGGTCTTCCCACCGCCTCGTGTGGCTTCTGAGAAAGGGTCGCAAGCAGAGCGCGCAAAAGCACTCGCCCCGCTCCAGCKCCCGCTTACGACTGATGCAAAGCGAGCGGTAGCATCCCAGCACCCTCATTCTGGCCTCACTGCGCTCTCCCCCGAGGGCTCGCTCCGCCGCGGTGCGATACCTGTGGGCTCGACGGCCTCGCCGGTGGTGGGCGGCAGGCAGGTGCCCTGGCCCCGGAGCAGGGCGCGCAGCGGGCYGGGCTGCTCCGGTGGGACGCGGCAGCGGAGCCCGCGGGCGCAGCGGGCCGTGTACACCCCGCAGGGCTGCCCCGGCCCCAGGGCGCACATCTGGCAGCAGCCGCAGCCGGGCTGCCGCGCCGTCTCGGGGCAGCCAGCCGCCACCGGCGGGCACAGGGCCAGCTTCTCCGCGGTGCAAGGGGCGCAGCGGGCCGGTGGCAGGCCCACTCCGCCAGCCGGGCCGGGCCCCAGCAGCGCCGGCGGCAGCAGCAGCAGCAGCAGCCAGGGCAGCAGAGACCGCGTGCCACTCATTGCAGGGGTGAGCGAGGACCAGSCGGAGGGTGGCTCAGTGCATGGAGGAGCAGCAGGCGCTTTGCACGCATTCGCCTCCCCCCGGGCCATTTATACAGTGCTGTGCCTGGCTATTAATCTTTAACCCCGAGTTAACGATTATCCGGACGGGAGGGCCGGAGGAGCATCATTTCGCTGGCAGTTCATGTCCCTGACCGAGCTTCCCCTCCCCTTTCACTTTCCCCTTTTATCTTTTTTTTTCTTTTTTTCCCCCCCTCCAGACATGCAGGAATGCTTTCATTCCCTCACCCCCACCTCTAACGCGTCGTTAACAGGGAAAAATGCGGGGGGGGGGGCGGAGGGGGATGTTCCCCTCCCCTTTTTCGTGTCACAAGCATCTCCTTTTCTTGACATTTGATAAAAATGTAAATGTTTAAAAAAGAAGAAA
>NW_028186360.1:922527-946087 GCF_003343005.1 Rhea americana | reverse complement strand
CCCCCAAAAAATCTTTTCTCCTTTCCATGCAGCGGTTGCAACTGCAATAAAAGCAAAAGCGCTCAAACTCGGCTGTGCTGAACAGATAATTTTATCCTGGCATTCGCAGTATGTACTAAGCTGGAAATAGCAAATTCYGCTGTCAAGTCATCTAATGTAACATGGTTTTTGTTTGTTTGTGGGGGCTTTTTTTTATGTGTTTAGTTCTCTTTTGTAAATGCATCGTTTGTGTGAAAGAAAGCAAAGAAAAGCTGCAGAGCAATGCTTTATATTTTATTATTCACTTTTTTGTTTCTWTTTAGTATTCAGGCTTTATTTATAGTGTAGTACTTAGTGTGTTTTAACTCCCTATATCCATAACTCAATTCATAAAAGTATTCTTATCGGTTACAGACATTTACAGCTGGAAGAAACATTTTCATCTGAACACTTCATGTAATCATTTTTAGGTGTCCAATCTTTTAGAYATTTAATGGAATGTAAAATAAAAAGAAATAACTCAGATTGTTTTAAGGGTCTCTCTCTGGATTCCCCAAAGTGTGTCTCCACTCAAAATCGACTTGCATTTTGAAGTATATTAAACAAAGTTAGTTTTACAAAGAATTTTGTGAGTTTCACATTTCTGTGACTGGGATCAGATTCTGGCTGCAAACCTGGGACTCAGTAACTTCCGTGGAAAAACACAGCAGGCAGACCTTTCGCTCTCTAATGCTTATTTTCCCCTTTCAAGTGTAAACATTCTTCTTGCACATCTTATGTAGAACATGATGATTCTCCTACTCAACATGCAGTGAGAAGCCACAGAAAAGTAGCAGCTTAGGCTCAACACCCTTCTTTCCTCCCTCAAAGTGGAAAAGAAAACAATACAAAATCCCTTGCATGAATATGAAAAAAAAATCCCAAATTAAAAGCAGAGCCAGCGGGATGATGACAAAGACCCAAAGAGCTCGTATGCATGTGCAYATGTGTGTATATTTGTTTGTTCACGTATCTATGTACGTGTATTTCTTGATTTAGATTGCTTTTGTGTGAACAGATTTGAGGCTCATTCTACTGCTGGCTGCTTGTGATGAGATACAAAGAGAGACTTAAGGCAAGAGCACAGTCCCTTGCCTGAGCACTGTTGACTTGCAGGCGGTGTTGCAAAGGCCGATGTCACAAAATTTCCATTGGTTTGCGAGAATCTCATTCCTCCAAAGCACCATGGAGTATTCAGGCCTTTGGCACTTCTCATTGCTGTGGGGCAGCTGGCAGTATCTGAACTGTCCAGATATTTCCTAACAACTGGAAGCTATTTAGAGGCCAATTTTTTTTCAGCTTATCACTTAATGATAAGCAGGCAAAACCCCACAGATTRTACAAAAAAGAATTGAAGGTGTTTTTGTTTTGTTTCCTTTATAATCACAGGTCAGCTCTATGTGGTGGCCTGACCTTGTTCTATTTGCTGGCCCTTGTACATTCAAGCTGAGGAAACTTAAAGCTCTACTAAAGCAGACGTTGGCTGCAGATGGCTGTCTACAGGAAAGCCAGACACATATAAATCAGCCCCTTCATATTTTGTTTGTATAAAATATAACCCACATACTTCAGAACAGGTTGTGATAACTGAGGACAGTTTCAATCAACAAAGCAATGTTTTTGTGTAGGCCATAAGACATCAATGAAGTGAAGGTAGTGTATATGTTTATGCAGGCTCTGTTTGATGTAATACTACAACTCATATACCAATTTCCATCTCTGACCCTGACATTGCTTTAAAGAACACAAACAGATAAGAGTCAGGAGGTTAAAAACATCCATGATGTAAAGGTRTGTTTACTGAAGGGCTTTGACGGTAATTTTTAGGTATTCCAAATGATGTCCCCTAGTTTGAACCACTTGTCAGGAGACACCACATGAATCCTAAGCAGGGCTTACTTTTCTASAAGACCTTTCTCACTGGTTTCTCAATAATTCTTAGCCAATGACCTCATTTTGTATGTTAAATAAAGTTTGTTTTGTTTTTTTCTTTAAAGCTTCATGGAGTGACTCATAGAACATAAAGTTTTATATAAGTTTATGTGCAAGCGATCTTTATCCTCTAATCATCAAAAATTTAAGTGACTTGCCAAATAATTTCCTGCCGGGACTGTTTCTTTGGATATGTTTAAAAAAAACACAAACAAACAGTGGAGTATCGTCCTTATTTTTCTTTAGGTAAGAAACTGATTCAGAATTTAATATGCAAAAGTGCTATATATCATATATGTACATATACGTACATGGCATCTAGCTTGCAAAGAAAGAGAAACAATTACGTTAGAAACACAAGATAACTACTTCTCCTTAATTTGTCCCTCATCAATGATGCTTTATTTCAGCTATATAGATTACTAAAAATTATTTAGCAAAAAATGATTCGTGAATAATTTAAGTCTTAGTTGGTTGCTTGTTTTCATAGTTTCTACTTTCTAAAAATAACATGCATGTTACTTGGTATTATTTTTCGAGTCTAGCTGGGTAAGGAGGTCCTTTAGTATTAGATTCCAGATGTAGATAATCAGGTGCTCCCAAGTTTGTTTTGCTCTAATATTGCCTAACTTGCTAGAAAAAAATGCTAGAATATAGAAACTGATTTGGGTGAAGAAACTCAACAAAGTCACTAGTGAGAGAGGAAAAGTGAGAGGCTGTTTCATGTCCAGTCTAGATAGGGAAACCTGAGGACTTTCTGTGTCAAATTGTAGCTTATCACATTCAAGAAAAAAGAGAGGAAAAAGTCATCCACCTCCTTGGTGACACTCAAAGCATTTGAACATTGARTAAAATGTCTCATTGCCAAAATATGCTCTTGCATGTGTAGACCAGTCAGATAATTATTTTCTATGATCTACTGTACTGCCTGCAAGACAGGTAAAAGAATGGTCCTTTAAAGGAGCTGCCATGGAATAGCTTCTCCATGCAWTAAATAGTATAAGTGAGAATTTGCCTAGCTAAGAAATAATCCAGAAATGCTTTGAGAAGAGATAAAGCTGCAAGTGCTCTGCAGGCTCTGAGTTCCTGTGTGGGCAGTTAATACAGAAAAGCTTCAGCTTCACCCCTGCTGCTTTGTCCATACTAATAACCCCCAGGGCAGCGGTATTCCCCAGGACTGCTCATGAAMGGGGTTTGGTGCCTACTAGATTAGGCATTAGCTCAGCAGGGGCTTCTAAAAATTTTACTGATCTCTTCAGTGCTGGCTCCAGGCACCTAACTATCCTCAGCTGTTTAAATATCTTTGTGTGCTTCAGCCTTGGTGTCCCTGYAGGTCCAGAGGGAGGAACGAGTGTCATCGAGGCGACAGTGTGGCTCTGCCTGTCTGCGACAACCTAAGGATGCTGATCTTTCCTCTTTATAGCCTTTTAACAATGCTAATAAAAATAGGAATTAAGTCATAGGACTTAGACCACAGTAGCTCCAGAAGGTCATTTGCTCTTCGTATCACATGAAGGGGGAAGCCAAAGTTGGGGGACCAATATGCCCAAACAGTGCCAGCTACGGCTGCCAGGCTGGAAGGGGGGTGTCCTGCAGGCTCAGTGTAAGCCAGCACCTTCAGTCTCAGCAAGAGGGCAGGACATGGGCAGGAAGGCTATTCTGGACACCAAAACGATATGCTGTTAACACAGGAGGGCGCATTTCCCTGGGTCATTTTTGGTCTGCTCACCCTTGAGCTGGTTCTTGCAAAAAATCAAATAGTTTGCCCAGGTGCTTCTTTGACAAAAAAATCTATTTCTGTTTTTTGTCTTGGGGCATTTCTGATTTCAGCAATACTATCTTTATGAATTATTATTATTACTACCATTGTTACTAATACTCACAGTATTTTTTCAGGTTTCTGTTTCTGTAGAGGGCAAGGGACAGAGGACTTCATTTCTGCTCAATTTTGGAGAGCCCAAGGCTTGCACAGAGAACTGAAATTAAGCAARCTGCTTGGGGAACTCAGGGCCACCCCTTCCCTCAGGTGGTCAGACATCATCTCCATTGAATTAGCCTCTGGTATTTAACAAGCGTGAAAGCTTTTGATGCTCGCTGTGAGCTTAATCTATGCGTATGTCGGATTTCAAGCTCTTAGGACTGGACCCACAGTGGGAATTAGGCACGTTCGCACTATCCGTAGGAGCGAAGGTCCCCAGCTCGCTTCCACGGGCTGCGAGGAAGGAGAGCAGCATGACGATGCTGTAACCAGGGGACCTGACGCCCTCGTTCAGGCAGATCACCCTGGGTGATTTGTCCCGCTCATGGGCAAACCCATCTCTGCAAGCACCCGGGAGAAAGCYGCATCCCCTAACTCAAGGCTGAGGGTGCCGCTTGCCAGCAGAGCGCTTACAGCCGGGCAGGGCCCTCGGAGCAGAGCACATTTTGCAAGCAGAGGTCTGCAGGGGTTAATGCAACCTGTTATTTCACACCAGCGATAAGGCTAAATGTCACACGAATATTTGCCTGACCTACCGTATAAATAAGCTTTGCCATCAAACACAGAGATCGCACAGAGTTACTGGATTAAAAAAAAATCAATATAATTAATGTATAATGAAACAAAGCAAAAAGCCAGATTAGATTGTCAAAGCACTTCATTACAGATGAAAGTGGAGTGCCTCTCTTTACAAATAACTATTTGTCTGCATTCAATAAATCATCATGATYTTGCCCTCTGCAGCAAAACCATGTGGAAAAGAATAAAATTTCTAGTGACCCACAGCTCAGTGACAGTGAGTCCGTTGTAAAAATTAAGATAGTCACAGAGGGCAATTATTGGATGTCTCAAAAGCTTCTCTCTCCTGAAGTATAGCTAATCAGGCCTATGTAAAAATGCCTAAATGGGTAACTATAAATTTAAACCTTTAATTTGATTTTTGTTGTTGCTACCGTTATTGCAGCCAGTGACTCATTGACTATGACATGTTTGTTTACAAAATACTTCCTCCTCCCCCCCAACCTTTAATTTAATGCATTTTTCTCTATTTTCATTTGGGTACATAGCATTCTTTTTTTTTGCTGTGATTTAGCAGCTTCCTTGGCCTCAAAGGTATCCAGTGAAAGCAAGTGCCCCAGACTCATCAAGCATATGCAACACATTGTGARAAGCCAGAACAGCTCGTCTGCTGCTTGGGAGTCCTCAGTTTGCTACTAAGGCGAGTTTTTGCTCACCTTATTCATCTCTTCTCCAAATGAAGCTATCCCAATCTCATCAGTTGTCCAGTCTCRTCTAAAGATTTTGCTATATGTTTGGCTTCCTTTAATCAAATTTTGTCATCACCTCGCCGTGGCCAAAAACCCACCTGCTCCTGAATGTGCTAGTCAAGGTCAGGATACACTATTGATTTATCTGCTTGCATCATACCACTTGTAGTATAAGTCCTGTGTTCTCCGTAGACAGTTTTCTCAGCTACCCAG
The DNA here is from genome assembly GCF_003343005.1 of Rhea americana. Taxonomy (NCBI): domain Eukaryota; kingdom Metazoa; phylum Chordata; class Aves; order Rheiformes; family Rheidae; genus Rhea; species Rhea americana. The sequence continues at coordinate 940,678 of NW_028186360.1, read as the reverse complement.
GGCTATTTAGGATGTYAAACAGCATTTCTCCTTTCTCCACTATCCTGGTTGCCCTCCTTCTTGCTTGCCTCTAGCACTGTTACGATTACAACRCGTCTCCAGCCACATTAGGAGAACATCAAATGACTCCCCTTGCAGCATGGYAAAGCCTGTCTCTATTGCTATGTTATGCACATCACCCATCTAGCTGGTTTGTGGCGCAGTTATTTTAACTGCAATTAATTGCTCRGTGCTCTCTCGGCTGGGCAGTTTACTTTGAAGCCCACTTCTCCTAGGCATTTTGCAAACTTTTTTCCTGGCCCATTTCCTCTCCCAGTGATTCTGTCAGCACTCATTCTTTGTTTCCTGTATCCTGATGTACACATCACCTTTCCATATGTAGAAAGATGGATTATTCTGTTTCCAGGACAGGAACCCATTTGCTTTCTATCCTAAATTCATGAAATACTTCCTTTCCTCCTTCATTAATGGTATCTCCTCTTTAGAAGATGTAAGATGTCAGGTTTAGGAAGCTTACGGTATTTTCCAGTAGAAGAGGGTCACTACAGGGGACAAATCTGCAATAAGATGAAGAGCTGAAAGCAGAAGCCAGTTAGAAGARGATCAAAATGGCAGTAAAGATAAGGAGCAGAAAAGACACGATTTCGTTATTTTTTTCTCCGCCTGGGAGTAATGAGGGCTATCCCTACCCTTTCCACTTCTTCAGTAAACATGAATTTTAAACAATCCAAGAAATCAAACACCAGAGATGCGGCACGGTGAGTCACTGACCTACGATGCAGGTTCGAGATTCTTTTCTGATGAATACCTGGRCGAAGCAGAACAGCTCTGACAAGTGACGCTGAAAAGCTCTGACTGCAGAGTAAGGCTAGACGTGGCAATTACTGYCCTGTGATACAGGCTTGGTTTCACGGTCCTATTTCACCAGAAAAGGGGATTTGGGAGGAAATCTCCTACTTCCCATTTAGTTCTCTAGGGCCTTTAGGCACCTATATAGTAATAAAACAGCTGAGCAGCAGAGCTGAGGTTTACTGTACAGGGCAGAGGGAATTATATGCTAGGAGAGGTGCCAAGATCTACGCCTAGATTTAGTTTTTTAATTACATTGGAAAATGTTATCAAATAGTTTAAACTGGACCAACTTTTCTGAGGTGGTTATTTTAAATATTCCACATACAAAATCCTGATTCATTTGGTTTTTTGTAAATTCAGAAATATTGAGGAGCAAGCAGTTTTAGCAGGCATTGGCAACGGGAGACACAGCTGGAGCTAAGTGAGACTCTTGTGCTTGTATGTCTTATAGAACAAACCACATGGAGTGTGGACACCGCTGTGTTATTTATTACTCAGGGTTTTGTCTATAGCAGCAATGAAATTATGTTGTGATTTGCAGGGGGGGGGAAATCTGTTTTTATTTAAGAGCGTTGATTTTTCCACTTTTCCTTGTTATCCTAAAATTGTTCAGCTATGGTCAGTTCAGCTGGATCACCTATCATAGTGATCCAGATGGACAGAGAGTGCCTAACTCTGTCAACAGTAGTGTTACCATTTCCTTCAGGGGGAACAAAACTGAGCTCATAAATCAAGAGTGAAGACATATCTGTCTCTTCTCTCTCTGTTCTTGGTAGTGTTTTTTGTTCGTCTCCATCCAACATCATGCTTAGTCACCATCAGCAGGTAGATTGTGTAATATCCGTTCAGAAACAAATGTACTAAAAACAATTCCCTAGGTCAAGGTCATAGCTTAGCTTCTAAAGGAAAAATACTGCCCTAAAGGGGGGACCCTTGGTGGGAAGGCTGTTCTGAACGTATAAACACGCTCCGTGTTACGTTTGAAAGAGCAAGGCTGAAGAACCTGTTGCAATTCTTGCTTCACAGTCATCCATGCAGAAAATGGGCTTTTTATGTTCCTACAGTTTTTCAGAACATGGTGTCTTGGGGGCTAGGTTCTGATAAGAATCTAGTGTCTATAGGATCTTTTTCAACTTCAGCACCTGCAATCCGTATTCRGGCTCGCTAATAAAACAGGCTAATTTTTTGGAAGTGCTGGAATCCATAGGTCACACTAGGTTCTTTGTTTGTTTGTTTGTTCGTTTTTTTACATTGGGGTGATATTGCAATGTAAGTATGCACAAAGGAAATGCACATGAAATGAGCAGCTAACCAAACAGTAATTCTTGGTTGTTGCCACTAGAGGATGAACATTAAACWACATTGGAATCGCATATTACTAGTGTCTCTCTCAAAGTGTGTTCTTCATAGGTGTATGCTGCAGCAGAAAACTAACTGTGTCACTAAAACATTTGGAAGTCAACTAGAGAAAGAAATGTAAGTGTAAACCCTGTAAATAAATGTTATTTTTGTCTTTTTCTTCCCTGTGCATATGCCAACATGCGAAACATAGCAATAGCAGTTATACGTCAGAGTTTCATATTCCCTAACATCCTGGCTTTWGAAAATTAGAGACAGGCCTTTCTTTGGGAATATCATTGACTAGGGGACAATGTATGACTTAATACTCTGTGGCTCTTGTTGAAGTCCCCTCATGCTATAAATGACAAGCAGTAATAATGCTGTTGATGCAGATTATATATCAGTCACATTTCAGCAGTGCCCTAGAAAGCCAACTAATTCTATTCATATTTTCTCATAAATCATAAAAGGCTACCAGAGCAATAGTGTGATTTTTTCAAATTCTGGAGGATCTGAATTACTTTGAGAGAAATGCTACAAAATGCTTTGGCATTTCTTTTCAAATTTTCTGTACGGAGGAAATAGAAGTGTTTTTCCAAAATCTTGAAAATCATCAGTTTTGTGCATCCATCTGTCTAATGCAGTTTCAGGACTTGCAAAGACCCAGTCAAAGTCAATTCTGTGTTATCACTCTGAGCAATTTGTTTCTCTCCACTGAGAAAATCCTTTGGGACTTTACTGGTACCAGCTGGCTCCAGAAATTTGGCAGGGAGGCAGCGGCTTTGTTCCCCATCAAACTCTCCGAGTGTTTACCATGTTCTAAATCTTAGGAAGTTTTGTATTGTGCTTGGCGCAAACCTGGAGACTTCCCAGATGTTAGTAACTGTATTCCCTAGATTTTTCCTCCATTTGATCTAGCCCAAAGCAGGGCCTGAGCAGGATATTCCCAGCAACTGCATCTCTGGCTTGCTGAGACTCTGGGGGCAAACAGCCATTTATGACTTTTCTGCTTAGCCTAGCACCRTGGAGGAGGCAGCCTAAGTACACAAAGGCACGTCGGGGTCTGATGGATGAGATTAAGAGTATTGCTGGAAGACTGACGTCAAATGTTGGGGGGGGGAAGGCTCTGAAATTGGTCAAGTCTTCCCAATTGGTTGGGAAGACTGGGCGTAAAAGACAAATAAGGAAGGAAGCCACAAGAGGACAGATTGGAGAAGACTTTTGATGGAGATATGTTAAGGCCAARGGGCTAGATGAGCTTGGGCAGGAGCCAAGCTTTGAGAAGTGGTTGGGGTAAAAAAAATGGCAGAAGTAAGACCAAGACTTTCTGAGAGCAAGATGAGAACCCAAAAGAAGGAACAAGTGGCTATCTGGGAAAAGTACAAATAAACAGGAGACAGAACTGAGTCATTTGGATTAAGCATTGGGTCATACGGCCAGACTAATCTGTGCTTGTCCCGGGGGTAGAGGAGGGCTTTATGCTAACCTTGCAGTTGCCTGATCTTAGCTCAGTCCCTGGCACAAATCATAGCTGCTGCTGAAATGCCTGCAAACCCAAGGGTATAGCAGCACATCTGCAACCCTGCCCACTTTATCTCAAGAACATCTTGGGATCTACATCAGCCAGGAGCTCCCTGGTTGCCAGAGGAACCTGAGGAGGCTGGGCAGGCAGCCAGGGTAACACATACAAACAAATACCAGAACATTAACTAAACTTCAAGCCAAGCAAGGGTACCTTGGCCAGTGACCTGAGGGCAGCATCACCCCGCTGCCAGGCTACCACAGAGAGCTGAAGCTGAGAACGCTCTCTTGAGAAACTGGAGAGTTTAATTTCAGGAATTGTTAGCAAAAACATCCCAATTCCTCTTAAATCCTGGGGGAGGTTGTAAAGCCACAGCCCTCCTTGTACATGGATTTTTGAACATAACAACACAGCTATTTATTGGTCAACATGCCTTGTAACATTGGTGCGGGCCATGTTTCTGCTTATCTGCCATCTTGGACAGCAGACATTACAAGTTTCAGTGTGTAAGAAGGAAAAGCAGTGATTCCTCCTTTCCTTATTTCACAGTTTCTGTTGAACAGAGACTGTCCCCTTAGCAGAGCCAGGTGCAAATACATCTTGCCCGGGACAAGCTGCACACCCAGTAGTGTCAGAAAAGCATACGTGCTACAGCCATGCTCRTGCAGGGGCGGGTGCAAATGGACATACTGCCATCAAGTCCACCATAGGTCCCTGCTGCTGTTGGCCCATAGGTCACTTCAAAGCATTAGGCTCTACTTCAAGTAACAGCAGTAGTAACTGACAGTAGCACTATGCTTTTTGTATTACTTCTTGTCTGGTGCTTCGCAGCACACAGCTGCTGAATGCTAAATAGCCATTTCACCACTCAGGTCATCAGGGAGCCCTCCCTCCCCGCTGCCACAGCTCCAGAGAGAAAGACAAAATCAAGAGCCCTTGGAAAGGCACAGAAGAGCACCGAGCACTGCCGGTGTGACATTGCGGTGCACTTGCAATCCAGGGCCAGAGCAAGTTCATTTAGAACCAACCATTCCAAAACAAACTGTCATTAATTAGTAATCTCCAAAGGCAATCCTCCCTCCTTGGTGCCTCTCGCTATTTCCTCATCTCCCCAGCTAGCAGCAAAAACATTCCCGATTGCATCAGTTTTGATTACTCTTTAGATGAGGAGATTCTCCTTTGGCTAACCAGCATTATAAGGGTATAAGGCTGCAGCCACTAGGACAGCAGCCTTTATCATTTGAAGAACATTAGCAATCCTAGAAGATTTGAGTACTGCGTGAAAGAAGGTGCTTGGCATGAGCTTTGGCAAGATCAAGAGCCATTCTTGCACAATATTTCCCCCTCGCTTCCTCATGCCAGGGCTTCAGCTGTTGTATATTAACATTGGTCCCCTTGGGGAAGTAGTCCTCAGTTTTCACCTAGCACTCCTAGATTTAGGAGGCAAAAGCAGAACACCAAGAAGTGTGTGTGTGTGTGTGTGTGTGTGTGTGTGTGTGTGTACGTGTATGTGTATGTGTGTGTGTGTTCAGGGTGGGGGGAAACAGCAGCAAAACTACACAAAACCTTTTGGAAAGAAGAAGTCTAAGCAGCACTACAGTCTAGCCAGGTAGGTGGTTTATTGGAACCAGCTATTCCCACCAGAAGGATGTGGTAACATTCATTCCAAAGATGATTCAATCAAGCTTCCTCAATTGTAAGTTCATGTTCAGTTGCTTCCTCAATATTTTTAAGTTGGCGGAGCACCCATTCTCTTTGCTTCTTCTTCTGTTGTGGAGAAGAAAATATTATTTAGCCAACCTAATCCACTCAGATGTCACATTTAAAACAAAACAAATGCCACAAGCACATTAGGAATAAATCCAACTAGATTTGGGGCAAAGATTTCTATTTATTTATTTACGTATTTATTTTTAAGCTAAGAAGTTTTTATTAGCAGAGCAGGTAGGTTTTCCTGYGAGTTTCTAGGCTCCCCTCCACCCCCAATACACATGAACAAAGCAGTAAAACTACACTAAAATAGCAACAGAATTCAATGACTTCACACTGATACAACAGCTTTAGATTAATTTTGCTCTCTCCTCTTCCTTTCTATGGGTTTTCCACAGAGCCCTTGGCAATAACTGAAGCTGTAGGAATTTGAGCTCTCACACATCACAAAAAAGAAAAACAAAGACCCCTGTAAAGTCTGTTAAGCTAAGCTTTCCCCAGAAAACCCTGAGCTGACCAAAGAACTTCACCCAAGATATCATTTGCAACAATTTAGGAGGCTTTTTTTTTTTAAAAAAAAGACCACCGCTACCAAACAAAAAAGAGCACTTCCAAAGGAATTAAACAAGGAAAGGAGTGTAGATCACTTCTTAAATGCTAACATGCAAAGTTCAAGTTTGTTAAAGCTAAAACACTGATTTCTTCCCATACTTAAGCTTCTCTTAAGAAAAAAAAAAAAAGTGTATTTTTGCACCAGCATACATGACTGGTCACACAGGTTCACAGGGTGAGGCAGATACTGCTTTTGAAAACAGCATTCCACCCGCTCTGTGACTCGGACTGATACCACGACTAGGACTGATWCCACACAGCCAGCTGGTTAGACCCAAGCCATACATTAATGCTCTGTGGATACTCATACTGCTAAAGTGCTGGGAGATGTTCTGTTAGACATGCCCATACTACTAGAAAGGTCTAAATAGACTCAGCATTGTAGGAAGTAGCTTAGCTATTTTATAACATTGGGAATGTAATTACCACAAGAGCTTTATCAATTCTCTTCTTTTTGGCTTTTGCTATTGGGGGATCTTTTATCCCTGGTATTCCAGTAACCAGCCATGAAAGTCCATGCTTGGGAGTTGCTGCAGCCTCCTCAATTGCTTCAGAGGGGACTTCAGTTTCCGCTTCATTTTCCGCAGGAGGGACACCCTTATCGCTTGGTTCTTCAGCTGATTCATCTGAGGCCAGCACTGTTGAAAGTCTCCTTCTAGGAAACACAGCCCAAGAGCTTTGGCTTCTCTCTTCACTCARCTCTTGTGAGTCAAATACTGTTGAGAGCCTTTTTGGGGACACAGCTTGGGGGAAGTATGCATCAACACGTACTGATGATAACTGAGCTAGTGATCTGCTGAGAGACGATTTTGGCATTGGGGATCCATAAACTCTCTTACTGGCATCTTGGTCCTTGATTGACTGATTTGTCAAGTCCATTAGAGACGGCATCGTTCTCGAGAGCATCGAGTCCACTGGAGTGCTGTGTTTCACCATTCTTTTCTTCAGGGATCTTTTAATGTTTAGAAAGGAATCTTCTTCCTCTGACATGTCCAAGTCAAGTTTGTTGTCTTAAGAAAATAAGAGAGAAAACTGGAATCTCTCACTTTGTGAACACTGACACAAGTGTAAGATACCTAACTAATCAAACAAATCCAACATATTCCTGTTCCCATTGTGACAGTCTGTCTTTACATGAAATTTAAAGTTCATATAAATCAGTGTTCTTCAAGGGTTTAAGAGTCATGCTGAAAACTGAACAYTAAAGGACAGCTTGCCACACACTTACTCCTACGCCAGCCCTCTGCATGTAGAGCTCCCCATACACTAGGGCTTCTTTTTTTAAGCAGTTAACTGCAACTTCATTAAGACAGTGCYTTCTCCTTCAGGACATAGAGGTAATGTGCTTTTGGGGTTGCAGCTGCTACTACTGGCTAGGTAAATAACTGCTGCATGCAGGAAGGATTAGCATAGTGTAGCAGAAGCGAAAGTCTTTTCAAAAGGATGAGCGAGGACATTCTGGACTCAGGCAAGCATCTCTTACTAAAATTTCCCTTTAATTTCCTTAAAGAGGGGGATCACAAACCTCTCCTTCCCTCCCACTTGCTCACTGTTTGACTTCATTCTTATGCTGGCCCTGAACTTGATCCTAATGCAACTGTTTTACGCGCAAACCCCTTTTCAACTRGATCTACAACACCAGCAAGGTGGTTGTTTTGTTAAAGTGTCTGCTGCCCCCCTTAAGAAACAGAACTTGACTTCCTGTAAGTGAAGATAACCAAGAAATATATCCTGTTATATAGATATAGTTAAAATAAATATCTTAATTGGMGGCCAATTAAGTATTGCGAGTAATTGTTGAGCTCCTAAAGCTCACAAAGGAGGTAATAGCTTGTGAGCTTATTCAAAAGCCCATGGAGCAAAGGCCCTTGGCAGGGAGGGGGGCAGACAGAGACATTTGCTGGAGTCAAAGGCCTCAGGTCTCCACTCCTCMGAAATGACTTGCACCTGTGCAGGCTCTATGAGTGTAGCAGAGTTTCACACCCACTTTGTATTTCCAGAGAACACAGAGCAAAGAAAATAAAGAATTAAGACCCTTTAAGCACTTCAACGCAGCAAAACAGTCTGTTCATAGTCAGGGAGTGGGTGGGAGGGAGAAGAGAGGAGGAAAAGAAAGAAAGAGAGAGAATTTTTTTTTTTTTTTATCAGTTTCTTCCAAACAGCCATTTCACCTTTTCCCACTCCTTAATAGAGACAGCTTATGTGATGCCTTATAAGCAGCACTTCCAACCCAGAGACACTACTTTTTCTTCAAAAGGTCTCTCTATCCCTGTTTTGCCAGGTTGACTTAATTTAGTCATTACTATAAGAGCTTACTAGCAGTAAGCTTGTATGAATAATATTAGAGGGAAGCAGTATAAGAAGAGGTTTGCATTTTTTTTTTTTTAATTTGAAAACATTTCTCAGCTGGACATTTTAATGCCTCACCTTTATTCACTAATGAAAAGCTTAAGTATTCGGTCAAAAAGCTACTTTTGCTTTTAAAGTTCATTTCTTAAGGAGACTTAAGAAAGTCTCCTAACAAGGCTTCTGCCRGTAACAATAAAATGCCTTTTTTCTTTTCACACCTCTTTTTGCACTGCAGAATACATGCATGCCAAGAACAGATTTTTTCAGTTCAGCTGTTTTAATAAGACCATTACAGATAAAAGAGGGGAAAAGTCTAAAACAACAACAAAAAAAGTAAACATTTAAGAATATCAGAATCTACATTTAGAGAACATATCTTGTAGCAACTTTGACAAAACAAAACAGCCTTACCACTTCTGCTAGGACCTCCTGATGTTTCTCACTGATCTCCTAAGTCTCAGGTGCTCTGGTTTCAGGTGCTACTTGCATTTTTAAAGCCCTCACAGCTTCCCAGCACCCTTTGCTGCACAGAGTCCCTGACTCTCACATTTAGCATCTCTGTAGGACTTCCATGAGGAGCGTTGCTAACTGAGCAAGCTATTAAATAGAAGTCTAGGATGAAGTAATCATTATAGATTTTCATATCTAAAAGCTACGTTTATTGCTATTTAGTCTCTGCTGTTTGCTACTTACTGCAGTCGTAGAAAGGTATCTGGTGTCTTTTGGCTTCACATAGCTGCTTACAGCATATTGAGGGTCTGTCCCAAGACCACTATTGATATAGTGTATCTGTTCCCATTCTGATTTTGTTTTCTTTACCCTAAATAAAAATGAGAAAACAAACACTAAATCTACCATGAAAAAATTTCTTCTTTTAAGAAATGATGGTAGTCAGAATAAACTGACATTTATTTTACTGTTTTGTGAATTTCACAGCATCTGCAGCTGATGAYTGTGGCAACAACAACATTTTGTCTTGAAGCTAGTGGTGCCAAAATATCACCTCCTAGATGACAGTTGCACTGGTCTGAAACAGTTCAGGTGGAGGACTGCAGTCACCACCAAGAGGTGGTAGGACTAGACCACCTAAAGCTGGTCTGCACCCAGCACCACCGAATTGCCAGTCTGCTTACCGGTGGAGGACAGTCAGCAGCGGATGTAAAAAAACAGATGTGAGAATCTGCACCTGTACAGATATTGGGGTAACCTCTCTCWATCAAACACAACCTGTGGATCTTTAAGATCTCAGCTGACCAGAAAGACCTAAAGTCACAGCTGACCTGAGGTTGCAGAGCTCGTTAAGCACGGCGGGGTGAAGGGCTGAGGTGATCTTACCAAGGTTTGAACCTGTGGTTCCAGCGAGTCTAGGCATTTCGAACCTAATCACAAACCACCCTCTCTTGCTGTATTAATAATTGTACTATGAATAGAGAATTAGAGCTACCAGTTGAATATTTAGGAATAACAGTCTGTCAGTATATGGGGTAAGTCACTAGGTTTAAATTATGTGCCCCTAAGGACCTGAAAGAGAGCTTGAGAAATGGAGGCACTTTACAATCACATGGATTGCACAAGTAAACATCCTGGAAATAAATAGTCTGTCCAGGATAAGCTATTTATTTCCTGAACTCCCAGGAGAGGTCTCTACAGGAATATTTTGAGAACTAAACAAAAACTATTTTGAGATATTCGTGGCTGGGCAAAAAAAAAAAAAAAAAAAAAATCCCTGCAGTAAAAATCTCAGTCCTTTGTAAACACAGAAGAGGGTAGACCAGCCCTTACCTCATTTTGAATATTAGTAGTTAGCTTTCAAACTAGTGGCCTTGTGGCTTGGTGAGCAAAGCCACTAGGTCAGCGGCGCTGCACCTCGCAGAGCTTGGCAAGCCCGTGCCTTATATAGCACAGAGCGGGGAGCGATGCCTTGTCACAGTGTCGCAATGTTTGCGCCGTCCAGCCGTGTCAGTGGGACATATCATCGCCTCTCCTAGCAAGGCAGTGATGCAAACAACGCCGGGCACTGTGAAACCCCACCAGAGCTTTTTCAGTGGCTTTGGGCACCACTGGTATCGTTTCACTGGATCCCATAAAAAAAACTTCCTGGCCATGTCTTCAAGGCTTGAGGTTGCACTTTGCCCTCCCCTCTGTGTTTGCCTTCCCTTTCTAGTACATCCTTGTCCTGGCATCTCCTGGTTCACCAGCGCTGCTTGTAATTGCACCATGTTATGCCAAGCCTCCTGCCTCAGTGCCTTTCTTATGAGCCCCGTAAAAAAGACCTCCCTCTTTCCCTTGTAAAGCCTTTCCTTGCTGCTTGTTCCAGTTCCTGTTTGAACACTCTCAAGATGCAAATTAAGAGTTTTGCAAGTTGTTTTCTCTATTATCCATGGCTTCTCTTATGYCATACAGATTTAGTTTTTTATGAAGTGAAATTACAGGGGACAGGAAGGACGTAGCCATCCAGAGATCAAAGAAAAAAGAGTCCAAGGTAAATATAAGCATGCTAAGCTCAGCAAACCAGCTGCAGTGTTGATATTACCTTGGCCTTGATGTGTGCCCTAGCCATAAAATACCCAGACTCAGACATGAGTGGTGTCTTGCATGTGTCTTGCTGATTTTTAAAAAAGAACACATGGCGTGTCTTTTCTTCACTCCTTTTCATTAAACATTCCCTTAATAAAATTACAGACCTATTGCAGTCTGTGGCATGGCCATCTTACTCCTCTGTATTCGCTGCTTCATATGTTGAAGCAATAACTCATGGATCTGGATCCAGTTGTTTGGTTTATGTTTATKTATCTTCTCTTTTACTGGACCATGCAAGATGGCACACAGTTCCACCAAATTTATTTTGAAGTCTCCATATATTTTATATCCAGCTTCCTGCTGCTTTATGTATATGGCTTGAAAGATTGTTTTATTGATCTCATTTTGGAAGATAACTTTATGTCCCATTCTAAATTGGTTCCAAAAATACAAAATCCACATAGGAAATGATTTAAATGTCTTCAGAGCATTCCCTTATGGGAAACATTAATTCTTAATATTCTTCCAAAACCAACAAAARTGAGAAAAACAAGACAAAGCAGGGTTTTGTTCAAATTTCAACCCTTTAATTCCGATTCAAATGCACATATTCGCTTCAGAGATGTTGGAGTTTGTGACAACTAGCTGGCCTCATCTGGAAAAGGACAAATCTGGAATTATTTATGAGTATACCAAGGAATAGGATACATTTCCCTTAGTGCTCTGCCCTAACCTGAGAAASCACCTCTCTTCAATTGCTGGTCCATTCACTGCTTGATTTCCAGCTCTGACGATGCTACCAACCAGCACTTTCCTGGAGGGAACTTTGTACATCGGCTGCTGAAGTGACCCTTAGTGCCTATGGTCCCTCACGTGCTATGTTGGATTGGACATGTAATTTTAGCTTACAAAGTCATCAGTCTTGCAAGTGTCCTAGCAGTTTTGAGCTAGGTGCAGTCTTGACTGCACAGCAGTGTTGTATTACTCTGAAGCCTGCCCTTCTTGCCACTCTAGCTACTATCCTGATGGTTTTTGATGTAAAGGGTGATTCCACAGAGATTTTTATAACTGACGGTAGGAAAATGCACTGTTAAGTGCAGCTTGGCACACTGCCCTGTCTGATGAACCATGGCTGGATGATCATTGGAGAAACGAAGGAAGGAGGAGAGGTGATGATGGGGAATAAAAGCACAGGAAAAAAAGACAGAGAAATGAAGAGAGGGAGACAAAGATTAAAATGTTTTCTGGAATTTACAGCCATACCAAAAGAATAAGTTAGAGGAAAGCCTAAAGGAATGAATAATAAAAAGGAAAAGATACAATAAGAAAGGAAATTGAGCTGTATTTCCTAAACGATTTAAATGACTTAAGCCCGGATYATTTGTTGTTTATGGATAAAGATCCCACTGAAATGTAAATCCAGCTGAAACGTTCATAACTTCTTCTTCCTGTGTCAGTGTTTTGTGCACAGTCATGTCAAGTAGGAATGCTCCAAGAACGCTGGTCAGACTTTGTGTGTGYGTTTGGAAGGCATTTTGCTGAAACCTTGGAAGCCAAAGATTATATGAATCCTTGGTTAAATAAGCTCTGTACTTCTCAATGCTTGAAAAGCACCTCAGTACATTTTAGCTCTTGCACCCCAAGAGCTTTAAAATTTGGGTCTTTTGGAAGACTTTTCTCAGTCAGTAGAAAGCTGAATTACGTCACTATCATCTGCAAAACAAATGACATCACTTATATCAGTAGCAGGAAAACGGTACCCTTGTGTCTGCTGCAACAGCCTCCTTTTCAGCATAGCAGTCACTTTGACTTTTTTTCTGGCCAGAAGCAAGGTCAGTATCTTTGGCTATGCTGTCCAGGAACAGACCTAAGTGTGATACAATTCCCACTCCAACTCCTGCCACAGGAGCATCTCACAAACAGCCTGAAGGGGAGGCTTCAGCGAATTCGAGACAGATGGTTTGGTAGTTTCATAAGCTACTGGAAAAAAAAAAAAAAAAAAAAAGGGGAAATGAAAAAGAGCATCAAACCACCAACTCCGTACTAGCAGTATACAGAGTTGTGGCTTGTGTTTCAGGTTACATAGTTCCACATATTTTGGGTAGTGTACCCTGCTTTAGCAAAGACTGTCTAGCTGGACAGCAAATCTGATTTTGAGCACTCAGAAAGACAGACTTGAAACCCTAATTAGGTTTTGTGGTGGCTGCTCAGGCTGCTCATTAAATTAAAATATTTAAATGTTTTAATCTCCTTCTAGGTCAGTGATAGTTAGAAAATCAATGGGATTTGGGTCTTTGCCTCTGAATCATTGCAAATATTCTTAAGTGCTTTTAATTTAGACATTGAAGTTTCAAATTTTTCCTCTAGGTCCACCAATTGCAGAGAATTGAAGTTAGCATTCTACTAGCCATTTTTTTTTCTGCTTTAATGTAGCATTAAGGCTGAGTAAATGAAAACCTTAAGGAGTGTACCTTTACCTGTGTGTTTTAGCTCACCTGGTGAGTATCAGAATTCAGAGGCAAGGACAGAAATCTTCAGCTCTCTGGCCTCTGCAGGGCCCAGCTTTCCCATCAGATATAGCACTAAGCACCCATGTCAGAGGAGGATTGAGTTGTAAATATTTAAAGATGCTGCTATCTTCTAATCCGAAATCTTACAGGCATGAAAGTTTGTTGACTGTTTTGGTTAAACAAGTCTATAACATGCAAGTAGCCACTCTGAAAACATTCCAGGGAATGCCAAATTGAGAAAAGTCTCTTTTTTTTTATCCAGAGGTCTGGCTGATTAATATTTGACTTCCAAAAGTCTAATTACTTCAGTAAAAAGCTAGGTACACTTTAATAGTCGGAGAGGTCATTAACCTTCATAAAATCAATGTGCCTCCATCTACCTTTGTAATTGCGTCAATGATTCCTCTTCATTTTGCGCTTACCCCCTTCAGTCTTACCAGAATGCCACGATGTGCTCTATCTCCATGTTGTTTATTCACTAGACGGTGTCCTATACGCTTTCTACGTGTTTCTACACCCCAGAAGTCAATCTGAGTTAATATTCAACAGGGACCTTTCCTCAGTAACTTGCTGTGTGTTTTCTGATATGACTGCTCCTTTCTAATTATGTTGGCAGTGCTGCTGAGGAGCACAGAATATTATTGCCAAAGTTCAATAAACATACAGAGTAACTATAGAGTTTGGGGGAAAACAGTCGATGATGCTTTCATGACCTTTGGCAACAGTATGAGCACAGTTTGGCTAATGCCAAACAAATGTCTAACTTCAAATCTCTCAGCGACCAGAAGATGATGGATTTGCTTTACTTTATTACATCTAATAATAAACAAAAAATGCTGTGTTTGTGCAGTGCAGTAGCATGGCCAGACTGAGTGTAGTCCTGTGCAGGAGGTCGGGCCAGATGACTATCAATGGTTCTTTCTTGCCTTATTAGAATCGCTCTGACAAATCCCCAGGTGGTCGGAGATGAGGGTATGCTAATGAAGTCATCGGAGTCGCACCGACTCAGGGAAGCAGAGCGTTCGCGATTGGGTAGCTCTTCCACTTCGTCTGTGGCCGTGGAGTAATCGATATGGCATATGGTCTCTATGAAAGCACTCATTGGCATCTTACATCATGCCTACTAARTGAAAGGGTAAACATTTATAATAGTCATGACTACTTCATCGCTAGCTCAGTCTACTTCTTCATCGCTAGCTCACGATGGCTAAATCTGGCAATTGCAGACTAATGTCTGGTTATAAGTATAGAAACAGCAGAAGCCTAGGAGGTTCACATTAAAGCAACATTAAATGAGTCTTTTCTGTTTCCTCTCAGCCTTGAACCTGAAAATGTGTTAAACCCATGAAAAATCTATGCAGCAGATAGATAGCAGGAATAATCTGCAGAGGACTGAATGTTTAGGATCAGACCAGACTCCTAAGTAGCCTGGCTGTACCTCAGGCTCCCCATCCTCAAATGTTCTCTCCACAGTTCAGTGGGTTTCATGAGAGCCAGGATTGTCACAGACAATTTCCACTACATGACTCCCTTTCCAGCTATGGCTTTTTTTCCATCAGAACAGCCCAGACCAGAATAAGGCCCGTGATTGGTACCTGTATAATTATTTCATTCCACTGCGCTGCAGAACATCGTGTTCTACCAGCAGGAATAGTGAATCAGGTGACCTACTGACCTAGGGAACGGCTGCAAAACTGGAATGCTTTGACATAGATAAAATGGCAATGCACCAATAATGCCTGGACAATGTACAYAATGTTCTCATTTTCCATTCTTGCCTTCTCCTTATTTCCAAATAACAATAAACCATTCCAGAGACTGCCTTTCTATAGCATAAACCACCCAGGACTGGAACTGGCTTTCTTGTCCAAAATTGTTACCAGAGGATATGAGCTGATAGTACACATTATTTAAGCAATACAAATTCTCATAGTGTGATTTGGTCTCTGAGGTGATTCAGCTGTGTAATGGGGCATGACGGAAAACTGTTTCAAAGTACCTCACCACAGCCATTAATCCAGAATTTACACAAAGTATCTCATTAAGATATGTGCATCTGTGTGTACACGTGCATTAGATATACATAGCTACATGTATATTTATACACATAAAATCCCCTGACACAACACAGTGAGATTTGCACATTTTAATATTAAGAAAAAGACACAGAATACCAATATCATAGAATAGGTCCAATTATTAAATATGAAGGATAGATTTTGMATTTAATTTATGGTATGGCCCTTCTGGCTTTAGCAGAGCATTTCCGATTGACGGTTCTGAAGATCTGGTACATTGTCTTCCAGAGGAGAAGGGGAGACTCAAAAATGGCTATATAAGGGCACAGACAACTCTTCTCACTGGTGTTAGGGTAACCCAAGAACAGGTCCATCACGTTCACTGTCATCACTCTAATTCTATCCAACCCACACTGTGCTCTCTAACCTGCRAGAGAAACAGCTGGGCAGCCTTCATCCAGCATTTGGAATAAAAAGCCTTGCATCTGAGCCCAGGCTGCTTTCCATCGCAAGGGACTCTGCATTTCCAAGTTATCTCAGGGCATATCTGCATGGACAGGCGTGACGGACCCAAGCACCTCTGCTTTTATTCTGAGCTGGCCAGATGGGAGTCTGCTGTAATCTGGAAGCAGTACAATCGAATTAATTTGGTACTGTGCCCAAGCTTACAGGCTCCCTTGAGGGACATGCTACCTGATATAACTTTATCAGTTTTCAAGTCAATTTTAAGTTAACCTACGCAATTTCGCACATATAGGCCTATTTTCTATCTTTTTGCACTATTTGCTCCATATGAGCTGCCTCTGTGATCTACTGCATCTGCTTAAGTGGCTTAGTTACTGTTGGCTTGTGGAAAGGGAGTGAGAGATGAGCTTTCTCTCCCCTTCTTCTGGTCTCTGTGGCCAGTATTTGCACGTTTACTTTCTTCTGCTTGCAAAATGGATGGAGCATTTGGCCCATGCCAGCTTCCAGTTTAGTCAATGCAAAAAGTCCTCATGACTCTAYAGGGAGCTGGACTGGTCCTATAAGGTTCTTTAGTCCAAGGCAATTGTGAAAGTAAAATTGCAGGATTTCTAGATGTGTACTCTTGGCTTTAAACCTTAAGAACATCCTTTTGAACCCTCTGAAAGGCAGCTTACTGTAAAGTAACGAATGCAACTTGGTAAAAAACAAAACAAAACAAAAACAAAAAAATGCCCAATCAGCTTTTTACTCAAGCAGATCTTTTTCCTTTATTTTTAATTAGATTCCAGAAATTATAATAGTGCAAACACTCAGTATAAAAGTTGCAATAAGAAATTTACATTCACATTTAACATTTCAGTCCATTCACTTTTTAACATAAAAATAGGACAAATATTCAATTGCTCTTCTCAATTTAACAATCCTGAAAAAGACTGGAAGATACTCTACAATATTCTATTTACATAAAAATAGACCCGTATTATTAATGCAAATCTATCATTAGAAGTTACCCAGTGTTAAGTTATTGTATTATACTGTTTATCACGCACACACGCACACGCACACACACTATATATAAAATACATATATAAAATATATATATAATGCGTGCGTGTGCATGTGTGTGTCTATGTGTAGCTATATAGATATAAAAAGTATTTATAGGTGTCAGTGGACTACAATACCTGGAAAAATGACATCTTGACTTACTAGTTCATTCCTTAAAGCTAGGACTAGTCATTTTATTTACCTGTGTAGATGTTTCTATTATGATAGAGCTGACCTCTTCCTGGTTCCTTTGAAGTCAGTGGCAACACCCCATTTGACATCAGTGAGAGAGGAACAGACCTTGAAATAAGGCCAGATCTAACATTCATTGAAGTTAATGTTTTCATCAACCTTACTGGGCTTTAAATAGAATAAAAGATCTTTTGAAACTTCTTAAGCCAATTAAATAAAGAAAAGAGTACATTTGATTTCCCTTTGAAAGAATGGAGTATCTCTGCCTGGTGCATTCAAAGTCTAACTCAGAAACTCAAATTAGTTTGGAAGCAATATAGTTTATTGCAAACATCTACAGGTTAAGCAGCTGACAGGATTCCTCTAGCATGACCTTCTTACTGAATAACTAAATTCAACCAACCTCATAAAACTCCAAAACTGTACAGTCAAGCATCTGTCTTTACTCTTACTATTTGGATTAAACAGTGTTATCAAGACACAGACTAAGTCACGACCCTGGAAATGGTTTTGCACACGTTTTKTGAGAATGCTCACACATGCAGCTAAATAATCATCTAATATGATTTAGGCTTCTTTTCCCTTAATACTTGTTCTTTGAAAAATCTTTAAAAAAATGTTGGCAATCATGTGATGGAGGACCTACAGAGAACGACAGCAAGCATGCCTGAGAAGACAGTAACCTCCTGAGACAGATGTGCGAGGGAGCTGAAACCTGATGGTGAGTGARGAGCAGCAGTGGTACATCTACTTGTTAGCAAGCTGTGCAGTGTTTATGAGCTGCAAGTCATATTTTAATGTCCAGAGCAGAATTATGTTGTGTTAAGATGCAGGTATGCATGCCTAGCTCCTTTTCTCGTCTTAGTACTATASTGTTTATTTATGGTGTTATGTACATAAACAACTATGGTTATATATATAGTTATTGGATGCTTAAAATTACAGATATGGCTACAATGGAAATTGTACTATCATTTGCAGGCAGACCAATTTTGATTGCAGAACACCTGCTG
>NW_028186360.1:885532-922507 GCF_003343005.1 Rhea americana | reverse complement strand
TGCTTTGTAGCTTAGTCTTTTCAATTAACAGAGCAGAGAAATGATTAACAACATCTCATTTCTATGCAGAAGATATGAACATATACTGGTAGGGCAAAAATTAACTTCCTGATGCCAGAGAGCATGAGAATGAATCTACAAGACAAAATTCAGACAGGTAATGTCAGTGGCAGCATAAAATTTAGTGGCAGGAATTTTGAGAGAKGGGTCAAATTTGGTCCAGCCTGCTGAAATATTGAAATCTGTGCAATACTACTGTTTTGCACCATTATTCCGATTCTGTTTAAAATGTTAATTTGCATGCTAATCTACAGATAAGTATATTGCAAAAGATAAAATTCCAGGAAGAGTACAGAAATTCTATAAAATTTTGACTTCTCTTCAGAATTCCACTGAAAATAGTGTCCCTGCTCTAGATTTCTCTATATAAGGTTAAATTACTCTAGAAATGACAGAGCACTGGACTCCTCTTTTCTAGAGCAGTACCTAAGAAAGCATTACTTTCATTCCTACTACATTCTATAACATTGTCCAAAGCCAGCTCTGTGTAGCAATCAGCTGCTTGAATGCCAAATAGAAAATTCACCTTTTGCTTTGTGCACACATACGCCCTTGAAAGTGGGAGCAAGTCACAAAATCGCTTTACACTTTTGTTTTTAATTGAACACAAATAGTATCACTGTAAAATAAAAGCAGGAATTCTAAACAGAAGGATTTCTACTGTGGCTTTTTAAAAAATAATGTAATTATTATGATGCAATTTTGTGATCACAAAATTGCTTTGGAAATGTAAAAACAGGTAACCTTCTCATCAATGCTCAGTAAAGAGTTTTTTTTTAAAAAAAGTGAGAAATCATCTAAATCACTTCCACATGCCAGCTCAAATTTCTCACAACTGATGCCACCATTAACAGGTCTGGGATCAAAGTAGCAGGTCAGGCACTTGAACAGTAAGACACGATAGCGTGCACGACTGCAGTAATTAAAGCACACCTTGCCCTTGCCCACACTGAGAATTGTTAGTTGTTTACCACCAGTAGTTTAACCTGCATACAGCAAACATGGCAGTGCAGTTATAAGCTACAGATAAGCATTCTAGATTTTTTTAATCATCACGTTGTCTAAGACTGCTTTCAGGACGAGTGGAGCCAGCTCTTTCAGAGGAGCTTCAAACCATCTGGCCAGATTCTCTGCAAAATTCAGCTTACTGTGTACACCAAGCTTTTAGGAAAATCTGTTCTTATTAAGCTTSGACCATATATACCTGTGCGTGGCCTCCCTCCACGAACACTTGCATCACCCCTTGCACCAGCACAGCTGCACTGGTAGTAAACCAAGGTGGGAAAGGAAGCGGTAGAAAAGTTTCACAGTGATGCAGCACTGTTTGTTCCTTCAGTTTTATGCTAGTGCGACATGTCTCATGCCACAGAAGGCATAAAACGGGGATCCCAAGATAAAGACGTAGATCCTCCAGCATGCAGTAAGGCACAAGCAAAGCCAAGTCCCTTCAGCACATTGGCTACATATATTAACTAATGCTAATTCAGATTTCAAGATGCTTCCTTGTGATTAGAAAATAGGCATCAGAGACAGCAATTCCCAATCATTTCTAATGATTTTGTCTGAAATTCTCAAAGTACTTCACTAAGAGATCTTGAATGCTGTTGTGAATGTAAAGACATGAAAATTCAGAAATGGAGCTGGCCATGCACTTAAACACAAGCTTAACTTTGCTGCATTAGGAATCTGGTCAAGGACTTTGCCAGCTCGGATGCTCAAAACCTGCCCCGTGCCACTGAGAGCTTTGCCATTGACTTCAATAGGAGTACTGTTTTTTCACCTTTCCTTTCAGCAATTGCTTTCTTGTAGTCTCCTTTTTGTTATTTTATACCCCTGCTTGCTTTGTTCTTTTTTCTTTCCCTGTTTTGGCCCTTGTTTGCATCAGATGCCCTTTAAGTCACACCACCAACCCAAGCAGTGTGACAGTTTTAAGTGAAATCAAAGAGCAGAAGGCAGACACTCTCTCCTCCCTCCTTATGTATACCTGCACTTATTTATTTAGAATCATATATTTATTCATTATTTAGATCTGGTCACAAGTGAGTCAGGGACAGATAGGCTTAAAAGGAATGAAGAATTAAAAAAAAAAAAAAAATCTGGAAAAAGCCAATCATAAACTGGGTCGGGCTACAGAAGCAGATTGTCATTAGTCACAACACTTATGCCACACTGAAATTCAAAACTCACTGAATTTGAGAGGAATTAATTTATGACTGTTAGAAACCCTGAACTGCTGTATGAAGCCAATCATCAACACAAGGTAATGGTTCTTGTATGCAGCCAACTGAGACATAGTGTATAAATCTACATCTTAACGTCTGATGACAAGGTTACTTGCAGAAACTGTACTGCTTAATTAAGCACCGAGTCATCTGATTAATTTAACTAAACAAATTAGAGGATTTGTAAGTCCTGTTGTAACACTAAAATCTGTAAAACATAAGCAGCTCTTGTTAATCCATAGCAGACAGTACTCACTGTCCGCACCCTTCTCCCCTGCAACCAACCCCTGCATTAAGCTTCTACAATACTCCTGAATTATCATGCAGCAAACATTTGGGTAGTCTCCTGCTGTAGCGACATAGATATGATAACTTTAAAAATGATGCATGTAAAATATCTTCATAATTTAAAGTTTTGTTTAGCAGCAATATGGTAAGAATCAGCTAGAAGACTGGATACTGATCTGTTATTCCCATGTCATTAACTGATGTCAGGCTCCAGCTCTGGGCTCCGCTATGATATCTAAGGGACTCAAAGCCAGAGAACCCAGTGAATGTCTCCTAGAAGTTCTGTTCAATACTTTTTGTTTAGGAATACAATTTATTCGGAAAACGAATCAAGAAGCTAACAAAAATAAGGCATTAAAATGATTTTTTTTATATATATATATATATATATATCTTATATAGCTATATATCTAGGAAAAGAATCTATTTTTGCATTGTGCACTTTTCAGATACAATAACTTATTACCACATTAAAAATATACTCTGGGTAACATCAATGGGCCAAATTCACCTCCTTTACCTTCAATAGCGTTGCACCTGCATACAGCAATGATGGATTTGACATCTGGTCCTTCTCCTTGATGATTATACTACATCAAATGCAGTATCAGAGAGTACCCACTGAATATCAGATATTACACCATTATGAACTAGAATATCTGCTTGCTTTTTATATTACAGTAAATAGAGTTTATTGCTTCTAACGACCAAAAGGTACCTTATAAAGATAGCATAGATGTTGATAACACATTTCATATACTGTATTATGGACCTTGGAACACTGAGATTGGCAGATCAAGATCATTAAATTGTTTTCTTCTTATTTTGCTGTTTGCATTTTGATTTTTTTTTTTGCTGAACGCACATGCAACTAGTGAATTTAACTCTGTGCCAGAAGTGATATGTCAAAAACATTTAGGAAAACTTACAGTTTTGTTTTGTTTTACTGAAGTCAGGCATGAGTGGCATGCAGTAGATTGCAAGGGAAAGCAAAGGGACGTCCATTTCCAAAGGATTTATAATCTCCATGCACATGTAAAATGTCTGTTACAAAAATCATTAACATTTGTTAAAAGTGTGCCTTTTTGCATCTTTTTATACAAGTGTACATGCAATTACCTGTCAGAGCTAAAACTATTTACAAAATTTCATACAATACATCTTTTAAAGTGAATAATACATGAAAGGCCAATGTTTTTTTGTTGTTTTGTAACACTGTACAAGATTAAAAATAAATAAGGCATTATAATACAGGTTTATCACAAATTAAAAAATGTTGGTTTTCACTGTAATACAAAACTCTAACTTGAAAGAACAGTATGGCTAAATAGTCCTTCTGTCTGGGCAGAAYGCGTACAGAATCTGGACTTGCTGATGTAGAGAAAATGCTTCGTTTCTGCTACAAGCCGGTAGTCAACAAATGAAAATGATTCACACTGCTCACTAATGTGTTCAGACTCCTCAAAGCGCTGAAATGGCACAGATCATACGCTGTTTTCTTACAGTGACTCTCGAGGACTTTCTTTTGCCTTACCGCTACATTATAGGCAAAAGCGGGAAAGAGACTCAGGCTCATCATCTAGTCTGGGTTACAGTACGGTGACCTCGGACCAGTACCACGGCGAGGCGTCACTGTAACCCAAAGCAGAATTTTGCCTACAGAAGTTCAAATCCTGACTTTCCTCACCGTGCTAAGCTCTGGGTGATGTCCGCAGGCCTTGCGGGTCTGTAAGGAACGGGGGTTCAGCCCTAAGGAGCTGAACCGTTTGGCGCTCAGTCTCACCTAGAGAGAGAAGTACGGGCGAACTTGCGCGCGTTTCGGCGAAGACCGYGGAAGCCGCTACAAAAAAAAAGCATTGTACAGGCTGGACAGAATAGCTTTCTAGTCAATGCAAACACAAAATGTTTCGAAATATCTAGCCAGTAATTCAGCTGAATGACAGGTTGTAATCTCAGCAGTAGAATAGTAATTAAAAAATCATTTAAAGATAAAGGTAGCATAGGAACATTTTGAAATTAGCTCCCAAGACAGTGAAGTAAGTTTGAAGATCTCTGATACTTATCTGCTTATATAAAGAACAAAAGACTTCATTTATTACTGTTATCTTAAAGAGAAAACGTGCAAACCAATGTGAAATATTGTGCTTGCTACTGACAGACGTTAACTTGCCGTAAGGGCACCACTTTGTTGTAGGGCTCGTATCCGTTGTTTCAAGCTGGCAGCTGCACAAAAGATTAAATAGAAATGCAGGAGGCTGTTCTGCCCACGATACACCCAGGTAGCCACCCTCAGTTAGAAGTGAGGGCCTCTGGGGCTCTGTGGGGCAGAAGCRACCCCTTGCTGGGGCTACAGCAAGATCATCCAGTCAAAAGTTACAAAGCTTGACCAGAAAATTAACGAATGCAATATAGGGAACACGAYTGCATGCGTTAAGGCGGGCCAGAGCCAAATCCTACAAAACTCCAAGGAACTATTTCAGATTGTTTTCACTGGTATTGAAGCAGGCCRCATATTATCTTCAGCCAATTATCAATAGAGATGTTAGGACCAGCGTCTCAAATTTGGTAGATAATATGCATTTTTGGGGTTATCAGAATTACAAAGAATCACAGAATTATTGTTATTGTTATTATTATTATCATCTCTTTCCTTTCCTTAAATAAAATTTGCTAGAGATATCAAGAATGTGAAAGAGAAGAGAGATTAAATCTGTCATTTAAAGCCATCATATGAGAGTTGAAATAAAACAAATGTACACAAAAAATGAAATGAAGAAAAAATTACAAGAATAGGGAGGGAAATAAAGTAAAGAGCACAGCTTTATTATATCAAGATTTCAGTGCATGTTTAGTCTTCCCTGCTGGAACAGCTGCTAAACACTTTCTATGGCTTTTTATTCATTTGTGTCTTGGCTGAACTTTTTTATGATTCTGCACTGCTCAGTCCTGGGCTACAAAGAAATAGGGAAAACATAGTTCTCCCTGTGGCCAAAACAGCAACAACATCAACAGCAATCTGAAAATGTTAAGGCTAGGACTCAAGCAAACAAAGGCTTGAGCTTGACTCCAAATCCACCTCTGCCGGTGGTCCCAGCTAGTCCGTGCCATCTGCAGCGGCTGTGGCTCCAGAACCCATCCTGGTCCACACACCCTACTCCAGAAGCAAYAATCTCCTGCAAAGGGACTCTGTGAGGAGCTGACCCAAGACTGCCTCTGTCTCATCCCTTCCATTCAACATGAAAATYGCCCTTACAGAAGACACACGTCTTATTCGACTGTTGGAGAGGAGGATCAGGTCTAGAAAAAAAGTTCTGAGTGATTCCACCAGCACCTTTTAYCTTGTTTCATGATTTCCCACACTAACCTTACTCGAGGACTAGACTGGGAATGAGTCTCCAGCTTTCATGTTCCTGTGATGGGTAGGAGTTTATCAAGACCCGGACAAAACGCACAAAAATTTTTCCAGTAAAACTGCTGTTGCATTAGTGACAGCTGAAAGTAGTAGGTCTGACATATCCATGTTGCAGTTTTTGAGGCATCTGCCACATGCCACTGTATTGTTAACTGGCTTTGCAGAATAGTCCCCAAAATATTAGCAAAGGGAAAAATTCACTGTCAGTTTAGTGATACATGAAACAACGGCAATATATCTCTGTTTTGGACCCATTTAAAAATAACAAAAAAAAAAATACTCTCATTGTAAGCTTTTCACAGGGAGTCAATGACTATATTTTACCTGTGTGGTCATGTACTACTTGGCCTACACCTAGGATCCAAAGATGTTTTGTGATAACAGTACATGTAAAAATAAAGCTTAATTAACATCAGAGAAGTCCAYGATCCGCAGATTGTGTGACTTGGGCTCTTTGTGAGTGCAGTTAGATGATTAATGCTATTGCACATAATAATTTCCATTTTAGTTAAATATTTAACTTACTGTGGGTTGGTTTAGTTCTTACAAAGCTATTAGAAAACATAAAATATGCTGTGCCCATTATGTGGATAACATTTATTCAGTTTAATTAGCAAATACTCGCTCTTTTAAATGTATGTTCTATAAGTGTGTTTATTTAAATGGCTCTGAATGCCTCAAAACCAGAATTTAATTATTCTAGAAGAATGCTTGTGAATTGGATAGCTTCTTGGGAAATAAAGAAATTCAGTGACTTTCTGCAGGTCAGCCAGGGTGCATACACCTAGTACAGCTAGGAATCAATCCTCAGTTTCCTCAACTCACTCTAATTACAATACTAATTTTGCTGGTTTTGTAATGAAGCATCTAGCTGACAGTCAGTTAAACACCCTGCTCAATGATTGTAGAACCCCGTAGCTGCCTGACATGGCTATATGGGAACTGAAAACTGCAGCTTTTCTTTAATGCTTTGCATCTATTGACATAACATTTTGCATATATGTAATTTTAAAACATAAACAGTGACTGATTCNAAAAAAAAAAAAAAAAAGAAAGAAAGAAAGAAAGAAAAAAAAAAAGCTGATGGCAGGAGACTCACACCCAGAACCCTCTTTCCACTGAAATCAGTTAACAAAATAGGCTCACTGAATGGGAAGGTAACACCCAGGACATGCAAGCTGTCAACTGTATAGTGCAGTATTGTATATTGTAGACTTCTTTTTTTAGCTAAATGGAAGTTTTACCTTTTTTTTTAGGCAAAGTAAAGCTTTTCTTTTCTTTTGGAAAGCAGCAAGGCTGGTCAGCTTGTGTATCCCCGCAAGGACCTTACGGCAGCAGTCCATGGACCACACTGCCAGCCATCCTTGGCAGGATGACCTGGGACTGCTCTCACCTCCACTACGGAGCTGCACTCYACGTTTCACATCCACATCAGCATTTCAAGATGAAACCATGCTCAATGGGATGTGGGCTACATTAAAGGAAAAGCAGTCAAAATATATTCCCTTTTATGCAGATGAAGAGCAGCCCTCACTCTCCTGGCAAGTTTACCAATATGCTCCTCTTTTGGGCAGAGTTTGACTGTGCTTGTTTCTCAGAATTGTAACTTTCTATAATTGTACAACTTTGAAGAAGGAGCCTGGGTAGAATCAAGATATAATAAAAATGTGGCATCAATTTAAAAATCAATTAAGAAGAAAGCGTATGTTGGCAAACGTACAACTATCACAAGCCTAACAACAGTATGTTTGTCACCAGTATAGGACTACTCTTTGAGTTGTTTAAAAAGGTGCAGCTGTAACTGAGCCCAAGGACCTATGCTGTTTGTAAAAGTCTGAAATAATACCATCCTTCTACTCTTCAAAAATATTGGCATTGAATGTAAAGAAGGAAGGAATGTTTCTATATTTTGTAAGCATATTGCTGTGTTGCCAGGCTGGCATTTTTGTCTCACAGAATCAAATGAGCTGTGAAGAAGAAGCAACTTTTAAAACTTTATCATCAACTTTTTTTTTTTTTTTTTAACCGCAAGAATAGCTATTGCTATCTTCACAAAATTTTAAGCCTTGTCATTTATCTACTTCATATCCTCATGTTATTATTTGAATTGGAAAATTTTCAAAGTTTTTGGAGCATGCAAGTAGAATTTAAAAAAATACATTGGATTTATCAGTTAGCTGAATCCAACCCTCATTAATCTGTCACTGATAAGTTTTCATTGCTTGAATTCAAGCACTGGCAGCATAGTTTCTTTAATTCTTGCTATAGCCCCGGAGAGCTTCCAGCTGCCCTACACTCTCCAGCTAAATGCAGCTTTTCTAATCTCAGACCAAACAGTGCTGACTATGACAGGAAGAGAAATCTCTTTGCTATGTCATTGCAGGTGGATGTGTAAATAAATACATTTTTTATATTTATATATATAAATCTCTATTAAGTCTACGTAGGAGTGTTTGTGCATATATAGATTAAAACATATATATACACACACACGTAAAGAATTGCTTGCACGTTTGTCTCAATTTTTTTTCATATACCCTTTAAAAATGCCAAGAAAATATTCCTTATTTCCAGAAAATCAGGTTTTGACTTTTCCTAACAGAATTGCTAGCCCTTATATGTTCCATCCCAAGAGTTCATTACACAGCCCCCCAGTTCTCTTTGGTTGGGTTGTAGTGGTCCTTGGTTCATGCCATGGCCTACGACCTCTGACCTCTTGGTAAAAAATTCAGGCAACCACTGCTCTCCAAGTTCACTGCAAATGGCACAACCAAACCGCCTTTGCTCTACGCCTCCTTCACAGCTGGCACAGAAGGAAGATAATGTAGTGTTTGATTTGTGTGAGTAGCAGAMGCTTGAGCTGCTCCAAGCCCAGCTTTTGTAGTAAAGCCAGCAACTGAGGACACCGATGGACAGCTGGTGCCCAGTTTTGTTTGAATGTTTGCTCTCCCATAAGGGTACATTTTCCGCTCTAAGTTTAAAGATCGTGTTTGTGAATTATTCCCATTGGCTTTTCCTTCCAGGAAATAGGTCAACATTTCGCCTTTTCCCTTTACACTGACTTTACCCCGGCAAACAAATTCATAACTGCACCTCTTTAATATCCGCTGAACTTCTTCTGTCACCTGAAGACAGAAAATAAAGAGCTATTAGGTTTTCTCTATTCATATAAGGTTAATCCTAGAACTGCCCAAACTCTCTCTGCTTTACTTCTGCTTCATGAAACACATGGARCAGAATGAATAAGCAACTACTGCTGTTCATTGGTTTACCGAGAATTTTCTTAAGGAATTAAGTATACAAAACTGGAATCTGAGAAGCAAAACTTTCGGTCTTAAGCTAAATAATTACAAAGTCAAACTAAGCTCCATCCATCAGAAACATGTAGCCATATTCTCTACTGTTGTAGGCTGGACCAGCTCCAGTGAGCTTAACTTACTCCRGAAGAAATTTTAGGAGACAAAACAGGTATTTTGGATAAAAGACTCCAAAAGTTCATTGAGATTTTCAGAAGTGTAGCATTACTTCTAGCCAAGCTCCAGTATACCAGTAACGTCCTCTGACTMTGTAGCCCCTCTGATCCAAAGTATCCTAAGAATTCTTAAAGCTACATAAAATGCAGCAGGATGCAAAYGGACATAGCTCCTTTCCTTGTAGTCTTTATTCAGGCAAAATTCCTGCAGCTCAAGAACTGGCCCATGCAGTGTTGGCATTCCCAGGCTTGCCTCCAACCAAATAAAATGCAGTAGAGAATTAAATGTCAAATCTGTTTCTTCGGATGGGAAATGATTTGTCTGAGGATTTCATCGCCTCCAAGTAGTGAAGCATATATAATGGAAAATAACTATACCTCTGATGCCTGAATCATTTGGAGAGTGTTGTCCTTTTCATAAAACCACAACATCAAGTGAGGCTGAATTTTCTAAGCAGTCTTGAAAATGTAACCACATATGAACCAGGAAGTACATAAAGCTTGCAAAATGCTCTCAGAATGCACTCACCTGAATTTTCCCCTGTACTCCAGTACTATCCATTCGGCTGGCAACATTTACAGTGTTCCCCCAGATATCATATTGCGGTCTTCTGGCTCCGATGACTCCGGCCACTACAGGTCCRACGTTAATACCTAAGATCATCATAATAATAATGCTTTTGTTATTCTTTCAAAAACTACAGCATGTTATCTGAAGGAAACATTGATCCTGTAAATTAGATTTAACACAAGTGCCTCAAAGTTTTCATGGTCATAGAACATAATATACATTAAATTAATGCCATTTGGACTTCTGGATTTTTAAGGGCTTTAGAAACAAAACAAACATGATATTCTTGGAAAYGCAATATGATAGACAACTTACAAGKTTTGCTCATCTGTGGATTTTTCTTTTTGCTTGTTTTAAGAAAAGAAGAAAAGTAGCAGTAATGCAGAGCTTAGCTGTGGACTAGTTCAGGACAAATTGTTCAAAATCTYCAATTGCTTCCTACGACTTCCACTGTAGTTGCTATTACAAAAGYCTTTGAATGGGGGATTTTCCAAGCTAAACAGAAATAGTGGCCTGGGAAACACCAGTACTGGGGTACAGGAATCATGTCTCATTTGATCATCAGTACAAGACATCTCAGATAACGTATTGTCAGTCAAGAAAACCCTGGAAGTAGAGAGGAGTGCATGCAAATGACTCAAGCATCTTTTTCTTTCTTTCTTTTTTTTTTTTTAATAACCACAGTGTTCACTGCTATAATTCTGAATGATTTTGGCTCCCTGTTTGGAAGATAAAAGGGGATGTTTCCTTTTCTTGTGTGTCCTGAAGAGCTGTAGGTGCTAAATACTACATGAGGCTCTGTGCAAGGCATTTCCCAGGCAAGTTGCACAGAAAAGGGGGAAAAGATATTTGTGCTATCTCTGCCTTCAGGTATACTTGGAAAGACCAGTTAAAACACAGTTCTAAAAAAAAATTTGGACATGTAATTACTAGGATGCAAGGGAAGGCGAAGATGTTGTATTACTGCTGCGCTTGATATCTTCAGTCTTTCACACTACTCTGCAGCTAGCAACCTCRCTTTACCCTTCTCTAGCCAGCTCTGATAATTAAAACATGAAAGCATATACAGAGAGAGAAAACTAGCTGTGTTAGAAAAATTAGTGCAATGGAAACAGCACTGGACGTACCATTGGAGAGGAGCTGGATGGATGGAAGCGAAGGGGAGAAACACCTTCTAAGCAGGCTGGTAGAAAAGACTCAGAAAGGTAAGATATAAGATAACATATAGAGGATTGTATGGGAATTCTGTGTCGTGAAGACCAGAGGATTTGATTTGTTGGAGAAAATAGCATCCATCCAGCCAAACAGTTGGGAAGACTAGTAAAAAAATATGGAAAATAACGGCATAACAAAAAAAAATAAATAAAAAAAAATCAAAGGGAGGGCTTTTCAAACTATAAACCTAAGCCTAGAATTCAACAGGAAAGCTTCCTTATCCAGTAAAAAATTTCAAGATATCTTTTTTCTTTTTTTTAACTTGAATGAAATGAAATATGCATCCATATATGGAAAATACTCATATATCCCAATATGCCTTGAGCATTCACTGAATCCAGATCAATCTGGTCATGTTTCTCTTTCAATCAATCAATTAATTAATATTTCATTAATTATATGAAGCAGAGAAATGCCAGCAGAAGACATTGAGAGTGCCTTCCGCCAGCACAGCACAATAATCTGGAGACTAAAGCATGTCAAGGATTCAAAAACTTGAGTCTGATTCTTCAACTGCCTTAGCAAGCCTCTTCTCTCTCCTCCTGCTTTCCCCAACCAAAAATTCCATCTTGGAACTAAAAAGTCTTCCCTATCATAATCTTTTTTCACACTATGTCCTGACAAAGAGGACAGGTCATTTGTGATTTGACATCTGCAGATGAAAAAATTCCACCACACTTTAATGGCAACACAGCTTTTGCACATGCAGGAATACATAATAGTTAAGTACAGCAGCCCCAGTTTGYAGCAGTTTAGCAAAGCAAAGCAATGTGAGTCACAAGACTATGTACATGAAGAATATTGTATAAAGTTATTAGTGCAGTTTCTTTTGAGGTGCGCTTTGATTAATTAAACACATTAGAGCTACACACAAGTAAAAATCCTTAAAACTGATGCCCACCCTTCAACCTGTTTATTTCTTATATGGATGTACATCTTCCACTACAGGAGGCTTTTCAGCTTTGCTCAAGAGTGCAGGACAGGCAATGTTTTGCAGAGAGCACAGGGAAAGCCAACAAACAACAGGGTTCCACTTGTGGGATAATTGTAGAAACGTGACTTACCAACTCGTAGGACAAAGTCGTTGTAAGACTGATAGTTGATTTCATCAAGAACGTCAAACATCTCTATTGCAAAATCTGCCAGTGTACTCARATGGGAATAAATTGATTTTTTAGCCTAGATACAAAATAATGTTGCACATTAGATTTGCATGGTATTAAGAGGCAGGTGAAATACTGAACTGAAAAACAATGAATGGCTCAGACTGGATGGCTTAGGAAAGGAATCTAACCTATTTTGTTGATTGTGAAAGGGAACTTTTGATGGTGGCTAGAGCACATGCATTCTTTTCTCAAGCACTGAATTCTTTTTTTTTTTTTTTTTCTCTCTTTTTGATTTCTGGGAAGAATGGAAAGCAATGTTCCCATGGTAAAGTGTTTCTGTTGCTAGAGAGCTGCAGATGTTTGTTGTGAGCATGGCAGGGAATATAACCTGCTTTCTTACAAAACTGCTTTGCCTGATGATTATTAATAACTATAGTTTCTGCCCTCTTCTTCCTTTGGGGTTTTTTCTAGCTCTCAGCTCCATGGGGTGCATGCTGTTCCCATTGACAAAATTCCTGTTAAGTTCAGTCCCATGAGAGGCAGAACACCCCTATTTGCTTTCCTTTCCAGGCAAGCCAAAGTGATTTGTTATGAAACATACCTAAATGAATGACAGCAAAGGGATCGTAAGGAACCAAATGAAATGATGAAGTATCAGGCTTTAAAAAAAAATCACAAAAAATACTTTTTATACTGATGGTCTAATTAAACTGTGGAACTCCTTGTCAGAGGATACTGTGGATCCCAAAAGTTTAGCTAGWTTCAAAAATAGACAAATTCATGGGAGAAATACGTGTTATAAACTATTTAAAAGGACTATCTCTAGCTCTGGAACTCCTAAAGCTGCACGTTGTTAGAAGGCGGAAAACAAAGATTTGCATGTTTGTCCTGTTCCTTAGGTCCTTCCCCCAGGAACCTGTCGTAGAGGCAGGTTACCAGGATGGACCTTCGACCCGACGCCGTATGGGTGCCCTGCTGCTGTGCTCTTACTCGAATAACACATACGAATTCTTGAACAGCTTTGCAAAGTGAAAGCGGGCTAAAGGTAGGAGATGGTGAAAGCAAYGCGGGGGCAGTGGCAGCGTAGCTGCCCTGGGTGTTGCACAACAGGGCTGCGGCAGCTGGCATGAGGTGAGAGCTCACTGGGCTGTTGTCATGATAGCGAGATTTTATAACTGGAGTAGCTGAGGATGGCTGAGGAACCTGAGGAACGGGTTGCTATTTGCTTTATTTGGCTCAGCTAGAAAGAGATCCTTCAAGTGCCTGGGAAATTTAAAAAATTAGAGCAAAGCTTTAACAAAAAATGATGAAAGGCAGTCTTGGGCCTCTCCTAGTCTTTAGGAAGGGTATTTTTAAATACCTGCCTGGCTCTCCAGTATCTTGTATCTTAAAATGTCAGCTAATTCCACTCTTTTACAGCCCCAGCAAGATAAAG
The DNA here is from genome assembly GCF_003343005.1 of Rhea americana. Classification (NCBI taxonomy): domain Eukaryota; kingdom Metazoa; phylum Chordata; class Aves; order Rheiformes; family Rheidae; genus Rhea; species Rhea americana. The sequence continues at coordinate 908,726 of NW_028186360.1, read as the reverse complement.
GAAGAGCAAGAGTTAAATTTAAAATTAAAGGAGCTAATGGTCACACTTGCAATAGAGATGGTGAAGAATACCAAAGGTCTGGAAGTGGAAGAGGGAGCAGTCTACAGTTTTCTTTAAATCTCTGTTGTTCTTTATATTGCTTTTCCTTTAACCTCTTTATTGCCTCTTGCAAACCTTGTTTTTTTGCAGTGCCCTACATGCTGGCAGGAGAGAGGATTAGTGACAAATACGGGATGAACTCCAAGCGACAGACGTCTCTCGAAAGGATTACTATCAAATTCTTTTGAAGCCACATTGAAGACCACAAAGTTGGGACCCCAGTGAAAACACAAACATAATTTCAAAGGGCTCTACATGCAGAAAAAAAGCTATAGGTCTGCAAGAGGCTTGGTCTGTGTGCTGCCCTGGTGGTGTAACTGGCAAGCAAYAACTTATTTAATATTTCAGAAGAATAGCTGTTGGAAAGACTGCTCAGAGCATCACAGCAAAACCACTCTGACAGAGTCAATATATATTTATTACAATCATCTGGTGAAGCCAAGCTGCAGAAACAAAAGTCCTGTAAAAAATGTGATTTAAACATTTAACTCCACCAGTGTGCCAGGTTGTTATGTGCACCAGTAGTCTCGGTAGGAAAAGCACAGAAGAGCTGAAAAATCTAAGTTACAATCAAAAATACTGGCAGTTTTCATACAAGATCTTTAGATTTTCTGGAATATGGAACATCATTGAATAAATTCTGCCTATACAGAAGGGATCAAAATTGGCCCTTTATGTTTCAGAGAGGCACAGTCCCGCACAAGACCTTCTGCAGAGATTTAAAATGCATTACTGTCGTAAGCTTAGAGTGGTATCTTCAGTACAGGACTAACTCAGCTGACCCTTCCGTTAGCAACTATAAAATGCATGAGATAAACATGTTTAGGTTTTGGAACATATGCTGCCAAAGTTACCCAATAACACACTTGTTTTCAAGATTGTAGTTCAAAGAGCATTTATAGCAGACACACAAGCATGCCTTTGCCTGTTTGTCTGACACCACACTGGAAAAAAAAAATCAAAGTTTTTCCCCCCCCATCTTAGGATCCAGGAATCAAACATTTTCACATAAAAAAAATCTTTTTAAAACACTTTTTTTTTAATATCTAGATTTCTAAGCTAAGAATGATACATAAAAGGCATCATTTGGAGATACCCTGCAGACCAGAAAATTAGTTTTATGTGATATACTCCAATACGATTCTAACAGTTGATTCCAATGTGTCCTTGTTTTTTATTTGCTTAACAAGTGTAATTGTTGCTAGGAAGTTCACAGGCTATCTTCTAGCCCCTTTTTGCTTTTGCCCTTTAATTCAGTGTTATTTTGCAATGCTAAACTATATGAATCAACTGTACCTCTGCAACATATGTGCCTGCATATCAGACCAGGGAAGAAGCCTCTGGAAGTTCTGGGCAGACCGTGCACATGGACTGCTCTCATTTGCGTTACCCTACTCATATTATTAATTTGCATAATGCTCCGTATGCAATTGATTCAGTACACTGCTCACAGGGCTTTCCACTGTTCAAGTTGCTGCATGCAAATTCAGGAAATCCCAAGACCCAACCTTAAGGTGAGAAACATGCCCAGGAGCAGTAATGAGAAGGTAGATGGAGAACTGTGCCCCAGAACCAGCAGCTCTGAAATCACTCTGACTTTTTTATTGCTGAGTCCTTAAAGCAATAAAGAGAATGGAGCAGTGGAGACAAAGAAGAGCTAATTTGTAAGGGCTGGGATAAGATGCAGTAATGTACCTAGTGTTAAGTTCCTGTCTACAGTGGGGGTCTGTCTGTGATGGGGRTGGAGGGGGTGTTTGCTTTGATTGTAGGATGCACTCAGATTTCAATATTAAAAAAAACCCTCATACTTGTAACGTTCTTCTGTTTGTTCAGCAGCAATACATTACATCTACAGTCTCCCTTGCCATGCGTTTTTTCAAGGCCGTCTATGATGCCAAGTTTAAAACACCACCATTCTGACTTAGGAGCTTTTTACACCAGTTTGCTGAGAATCCAGAGCTACAGACAATCAAATCTCATATTTAGCCTCGTGAGCAGCTGCCAAGGTAGTAACTTCTGCTTGCAGGCTAAGGTTGCTATTTGAATTTCAGATTTAAGCTGTTGCAAAAAATTAAAACAAATGTACATAATCATATGAAACTGGATGTGTTTCACATGTTCCGCTGGAGACTGGAGCAGCACAGTTTGTCCACCACAAATTACAGCTGTGTAAGATCTACTTACCTTGGTTCCCGWAGTAGGTACAAGTCCCACAGCTGCCATATATGTACTTCCAATTGTCTTGATCTTTTCTATGTCCTTATAATATTCTTTGTCCATAAGCTTTGTTTAAAACATAAAACTGTTAAATATTACATAATATTTTAGACAAACAACCACAGTTATAAGATAATATGTGCATAGTTGATCAAACAACATTATTTCTGGTAAGTTAAGGCTTTCACACTTTGAAGTCATTGGGAAAATTACTAGTAACTTGTATTTTAAAGACCGTACATATATTATGGGAATTTGAGGACAGATTTAGATGCCTAAAAGTACAAAATAAATTACTGGAGAGGCCCACTGGGCATCAACTCCCATTAAGTAGGAAGTTCATAGATGTATTTTATTAGGAAGTGCAAAGTAACCTGAATTCCTATAAATAACCCTTGTTTACAGTAGACTGGTAGAACTGATACAGTCAAAAGACAATGCATTTAGACCTTACCTCATCAAAATCAGCAATAATCTCATTTAACAGGCGTAAACATTCCACTCCCATATTATTGCCATCCAGTTCAATGTAGAAGTCGTTAAAATTTGGGATGGAAGCAAACATCACTCCCACTTGTGAATATGACTGGTAATAGAGGTCCTGCAGTTCATGAACAGATATAATTTTTATTTAAACAGATTAATCTAAACCAGACAAGATTATTATGATATCTATTCTAGTGCTAAGCAACGAGAGAGGTTGCTTTGCTAACTAGGCCAAAAGCCATCAATTTTGCTAGAGGGAAAGCAACTGGATTTGCAGGCTTCTCCCACCTTTGAAAACACAGATGAAAATTAATGCCTAAATTATCAAATCCATTTAAGTCAATTTAGTGTTTTTTTTACTGCTTAGACTGYGAAACAAAGACTGAAAATGTAGTAGGAAACAGAAAGTCTGAACAGTTTCAGAACTTCTATTGTATGGGGAATTTCATTAGATTTTCCCAGTTTCTCGTGAAAACTAAATAGGAGACAGAACAGCTTTTTATTTTTTCCTTTTTTTCCTTTTTCTTTTCCCTGCTGTACCAAATCAGCCTCACTTCTTTACCTCTTTCTCCTCCGAGTTGCAGAGTCCTGGATTCGGCATTAACCATATAATGTTGCTCTGCATTGTAAAGCTTCTGCATAAGAATTCAGAGAGCTAACAGAAAGTAAAGCCACTCTTCTGTGGTTCAACTACACTTGGCCAAACTCTCCAGCACAGAGGCCCATCGCTTGGAAAAGCTGTGTCACAGCCATTGTGGCCAGGCCAGCTACTGCAGCCACTCCAGAAGGTCTCTGACCAGACCGTCCTCGACTACTTTATTTCATCACTGCTGCCTTTGAGATTAAAGCTACTGCATTTTCCTTGGGGGTGCACAATATGTTAATTTTACTTCTAAGTTGATGGCTTTTGTAATGTAAGCATACTTTCAGCACTAGAGTGGTTCCAATGGAAGTACCCAGCAGTTCATACACTTCATCATCCAGAACAAAAGTGACCTCTGTGAAATACTGCAATAAACTCAACGGTTTTGACTTAACTGAAAAAGGATTCGCTCATCTGCATGTAGGCACTCACCTGCATTGATGCTGAATGACACAACATTCATTTAAACAATAATTTATTAAAAACCTTCATCGAAGGAGGACACTATAGAGAAGGAAATAATCCTGATCTGATTTCTAAACACGAGCTTTGACAAAACCGTTCATTTTAACATGAATGATATTTAAAAATTCCAACATTTTCTTGAAAACATATAGTTGAAAGGTGACTTTAGTTGTTGTAAGGGTCACACCCTTACAACATTCTCATGCATTTAAATTTTATCTTGTCTTACCATATTCCTTGGATTAGACATAAGAAAATGCTGTGCAACATGTGCTGGCAACAGGTTGAAGAGAATTCTTTTATTGTCCAGCTTGACTCTCTCCATATCATCCCTCTCTTCTTCTGCCTGTTGRGACAAAACAAGAAAAAAGAAAAATTGTTCCAAAAAGCAAGAAGTTATCTGAAACGATCATATACCTTCTATCCCTCCAGGCTTTGAAATTAAACTGGACAAAATAATACCTATGAAACAGAGTGGGGACAGTTACCCTACACCATGCTTCTACCTTAAGGTCCCTTAAAGACCTTATTAATTCARGTTGAAGTCATTGGACAATCATTATTTCTAGGGTCTGACCAGCAAAGTGTACTGGCATCTCCCATAGATCTYTGTACTTTTAAATAGGCCCCACCTGATATTTTTATAGACTAAAAAAATGGAATAATCCCACTTAAGTCACATTGGCCTTGGAGGCCCATTACCTTTTCTCAGTAAGAATCAATCAAATCAAATCAGTAACAGCAGAATCTGATTCACCTTNAAAAAAAAAAAAAAAAAAAAAAAAAAAAAAGAAGAAGAAGAAGAAGAGGAAGCCTGGAGAATCACCAGTGTTTTAAACGAACCTATGCCATTTTGCAGTGAAATGGATCTGATGAGACAGAAGCTTCGACAGAGAGAACATCCTTAAGAAAGACATGCAATTTTTTAAAATGATTTTGATAGAAACAGTACGCATTTCTAGGGGTGACTTTAACCACCCTGGTAATTGTCACGAATACATATACGATTCCCGTGCACAGAAATTCRTGGGAAAAAGCAACCGGGATCCTGCCATTCTTGTGAACGGTGACATTCAGAAAGAATRCTGGGGAGTTAACAAATTTGGGGTGCTTCACCCAAGGTTCTGGTGCCATATTTAGGTGACCTGACTCACAGGAGTCATTGGAAGTTACAGATAGGAAGCAATTCCGAAAATAAGATACCTTATTAAAAAAAAAAAAAGAAAAGCCACTAAATCTCTAGAGATTGCCTTTGGGACACTTAGATTTGCAAATTTCAGCCTAGTGCTTAGTACACTCTCCCGCAAAATTACTTTTCTAGAATCTATTCCTTGTTATCAGAGTGATTCTGGCCCCCAAAATTCTCATTTTCAACTAGAAAACATTTGATCAGTACTATACAACTCATCCTAWGGATATCACAGCAAATTCAGTTGCATTCTTTGCTCTTCAATCACACTCGCAGAATTGTAACACAAATCTTCTGCAGTAATCCCAACATGACTTGGTTTACCTAGTTACAGCCAACAGAAGACTGGAAGGCCAAATTCTCAGGTGGTATCAGTGAAACTAAGACGTATAAACCACTTAAGGATCAGCTCTAATCTCTGTTTGTGTCCCTTTGTAACTAGAATTTGCTATCCTGATCTATTGCAAAGTCCACATACTTTTCTCACTATCTACTCCCGTCTAAGTAGGAGAAAGCCAGTCATCTCGTGTCTGTGTATTCTTTTCATGTGAAAAATCTTTTTCAGCTTTTCTAAGAGTTTACTAGGACAAGAAAGTAATTTTTGTTTTTCATGATAAAAATTGGGGAAAATCCATTTTTCCCAAATAGCATAGTAATGCCACATTTCCTGGCAGTTTTATTTTGTACTTTTAAAATTATTTACAAGAAAAGAAAATACTGAAATAAAACTGGTTTTAAAAATGTAGCTTCTTCAGGAAATATTCCCCTTTAAAATAAATTATCAGCTTCTTCTTTAATTTGCATAATAAGAATTATGCCTGAAATCTGTATCCTAACCAATGTTTCTTATATCTTTCCCGATTTTGATGTGTTTTCTTGACACTTTTTTTGCTGCTTAAATTTTGTATGCTATTTTCTTAAAAGCCTTCTTTTCTCCTATTCTGGAGGTATAAAATCTGCCTCTGACTTACTGCTTACAGATGCTTCCTGCATTTGTAAATGTGTGTAATTGACCCCTGCATTGTATAATATGATTGTTGGAATTTAAATATTTTAATGGTAATATTAAAATTCAAACCAAATTTACAACTCTGTTTTTGCAACACATTGGAAATGGGGAATTTGATTCTGATTACAGCAATGAGATTTGTGAACTCTTAAATTCAGGCTCTGAATCAAACTCCAGTCTGGGTTTGGCAAATGCTTGTGTATTCTTCTATTTTTTGTTAATAAGAACTTTTTTGTTACCTTCCTCCTAGGAACATTTGAGGTATAGTAATTTGCAGCTCCCAATACAATATGGGGCAGAATAGTAGCCTAAGGAACAATACATTTTTTGGTTAGGACATAGAAATAAAAAGTCAGAATAATCAAGCAAGGGCTTGCAAGTGGAGCAATCACTTTGACACAGCRTGAATAGCAATACTGCTCAATTGCTGGTGTTTGCTGCCCGCTTCTGACCTAGAAGTGTGCAATCAGATTCTTCTGCCTTACCCAGCCATCCATCAGGACTTTTGGATGAAAAGACTGAGAAATTTCTTCAGCAATGTGTGGCTTTCCTGACATTGTGCCTGATTCACAATAAAAGGTTCAGAAAAAAAGCCACAGCACAAGAACAGAGCTGTCGGCACTGAAACATTATCTCTTCGTGACCTTGCTCTTGTTGCTGGACTTCTGTCCAGTCACAGGAAAATACACCTAGAGAAAACAGTGAAGAAAGGACAGTCCAGCCTCTTGGGTTTCCAGCAGTTTCCTTCTGGCAGAATTTAGAAAGCAGTGACGGCTTTTCCTCTCCTCTCCACCGCACTTCTCTTCAATACAGTCATGAAACATGAGAGATGCCAATGGTACTATCATGTCTGTGTGGGCTACTGCAAGCAGTAGTTTCATGGAGTTAGCATAGCAGAAACACTAGGTATGTCTAGTACTAGACACTAGGTAATCTAGACAAAACACTGGGTTAACACTGCTATACTGCTGCTGGTATCTAGACTTAAATCTCYGCATGAATTGTGCTTCTGCCATATAGACGTGCCAAATTTCTATAGTTAGTGTGGATTATCCCAACTTTTATCAAAAAGGCATGCCCGGAAACTGAACCGAAGGGTACCTTTTCTGCTACTACTGCACAGAATTTAAACATCSATCTTCTCTCGCTGCTCCCCCTAAGGTAGCTCTCACACGCACCTCCTCAGGAGTCGCGTGGGGAAAGAAGAGATTCCCCTGTGCCCCTTGCAAGGGAAGCTAGGAAGTGAAGGTAAGGTACAAAAAGACTCGAATTCGTTCAGCAATGAGAACTCTAAAACCCTCTATCTTTGAGCTCCATGGGGAAGAAAATAACTTACTTATATTTGCTGGACTTTTTCACGGTTCTCTGCTTTCCACCCTTTAGGGGAATGCAAATGAAAACTGTCTTCCCTTCACACAAGACTCATGAACTCCCAGCACCTACTCTTTGAGTAGCTGAGATAAGGGAATGTGTAGGCATCACCCTTTCCCAGGCAAGACAGACACTGAGAAGAAAGGAGGAGTGTGTGGGGCTCCATAAAGAAGATCAGAAAAACACAGATCACAGATATTTACATTCCTGGTGGAATTCCAGGCAGCAAAACAGCATCTGAATTTTCATCTATTTGCCCCTATTTCTATTGGGTAGTTCAGGAAAGCTGCCAGCAAGGTATTTCAGCAATAGCTGCTAGCTAAAAAAAAAAAAAAAAAAAATACTATGAAAATGCACAGAAAGGAAACTCTATAGGAATGAGAGATATCATTTTTAATATCCTCCTTTTGCTTGTGCCTGTTCAGTATTCACAGCAGCTAGGTCTTTTTGCAGAGCTTACTGTATTTTTTTAGAGCTGCAGTATTTAAAAGCAGGCTTGGCTTTTGCTTCAGGTTTGGTAATAAAATTTAACATGTTCTTTGGTACTATAGCTTTTGACACCAATGTGATAAGCATCCGTCCACATTTCATACGGTCACATAACCCACTATTTTGCAAGGCTGAGAACTCGTTACACATTCTATACTCAGGAAGTGATCCAAACTGTTGTACTGGCTGAGATATCAGGTGATTATTAAATAGGCATAAAAATGCTGTGGCAATGTCACTGACTGAAGATTTATCTCCTAGAAGTCCAGMATTTCAAGAGAGAGCTAAGAAGAAATTGGGCACCAGTGTTTCAGAAACATCATTTTACCTGAAGGGGGCACTAAAACCACAGGAAAGAGACCCATGAAAAYAGTTTCTATAGGGCCAGATTTTAAATACAAGGCAAGCCAGCCTTGAAATTATGGCCTGCCGATTGCAGAGCAAATATTTTGTACAGGTGTTGTAGACTAGAAAAGACAGCTGAATGACGTTCTAATATTCCCTAAAGAATGTGACAATCAGTCACGGTATATAGTTATTTTCCTCCCCTGACAAATCTTGGGTAAGCAACTGTTTTTGGCAGGTTTAGCTTCTTCACAGACTTGTTACTTAYAGTTATTTGTCCATTTTTTCTAATTTTGTTGAATAATTTGTATAAGTAACATTATCAGTCACAAATACATAAAATGCTCCTATATTTGCTATTCACAACGAAGCATGTAAAGTTATTCAACAATTTTATTCAGAAACTTGTATTTCCCTCCCATTGCTTGTTAAAAGGCAGTTTTTTTTTAACAAAAAGTAAATACTGTGATATTCAGAAGAGTTAAATCTGGCATAGAATAGAAGCAACAGAAACAGCAAAAACCTACATGACCCCTGACATGTGAATAGTTAGAACACACATAAATGTTTTAACAACTTGTCATCAATCACAAAATGTATTCTTCCAAATGATGGGCATAAATCACACTGTATTATCTCAGTTCCAGCTATGTGACCTAGATGCAAGTGCATTAGAATAACTTTTGCTTGAAAAGTATCATTTTTAACTAAGTTTTGCTTTTCTAAAATCTKCTTTTTCTCAAAATACATTTTTTTTTCTGATGCTGCAACTGCAGCTATGTGGGCTAAGATAAAGTTTGTGGAAATGGSTTTTCCTCAGACCTTAGCTCTGTACACTGAGCATAGATAATCTATCTATATATTCTTATCTTAATGGCATTACTTTCAGGATACTTTTGATGTTTAAAATATCATTTCGTTAGTACTAGACTCTTTGTTGTTCAAGATAAAGCAAAAAAAAATCTATCAAATCCTTTATACTGCAGCTTATGCCACAAATGGATTTATTCATCTGAGAACATTTTACAGGATTAGCCCCACAATGAACCTTACTAAAGCTAGGCAAACAAAGTGCTTCCAGCTTCCAGAATAGCCCTTGAGGCTGGAGTTCTTCCAACAAAAAGTCAGCATCAGAGAAACTTCCTAAAATCCATACTGCCTTCTCACAAGTCTTTCATACAGCACAGGCTGGCAGACCTGAGTCTTCAGCTCTATCAGTACTTTGTGGAATTTAGTGTTTGCGCAAAGAGCCAGCAAAGTCACTCCGTAAAATGGAAGAAATTCTGCWTTGTCCCTGTGGACTAAGAAATGGTGCTTCTAAAACTTTTACTATGAAAAATGTAACCAAGTAAAGCCAACATAGGGCCGAGAAAAGTAAAACTGAAGCCACAGAGAAACACAACAAGGGATATTGGTAAACCATTCACAGGGATCCTGGAAACCACATGTAGGAATCCCGGAATCCTACAGTCCTGGAACAACTACAGAAAATTGTCTCTCAATATGGTTCTTTTTTCCTCATCTCCTCTTAAAGATTGTTAAATCGTTAAAAGCTTGGAACCTGCCAATTATTCAAAGGCAGGTTGAAAATATAGATACTTCCTACTACCAGTCTGCACAGAGCTTTTAATACTCAGGTTATTATGCGAAAGAACCTAATATGCACAAAGAAAATGTTTTCTACTTATTCACTGGAACAGATAAGCACCACAAGCACTTCTATAACATTCACTGCAATGGTATCTCTGCCTGTTACGTTAATTAGCCCCAGTATTCAGTATCACCTGGTACACAGAGTGGAAAACAGTCCAACATACCTTACAATACGGTATCCACCATTATTTATGGTTCATGGAAGAATAGTACCTCCATGGAGAATCAAACAGAACAAGGAGGTGGTGTCTAGATCAGTAAAGAGGCTGAACATCCATCCAGAACACTGATTTCAAAGAATGGCAGTTACGATGACCCCTAATTCTGAATCTACACTGATTTTTTCTTTCTAATTTTATCATGCAAATCTCTCAGACAGGATAGCATCACTTAAGTAGTTGTAATCGAGGAAATCTGAAAATTGCATTGTCTTCAAGGATGAAAAACCCTTTTTGAAGTGAAGTTTTCTAGGTACTTGAAGATGCTGATGGACATTACTGAAATTTGATAGGCATCCATATCTCTTAACTCCCTTTATTGTTCTTTGGAGCAAGTGCACAATGGTTTTAAAGACTGTGATAGATTACTAGGCATTTCTGTAAAAACCTGACTCCAAGAAAACAGGAAAAATTTATACACCTTTCTTCACTATTGTACAGTTCYGCTCTTTCAGCAGGCAGGCCTCTTACTATTTTCTTGGATTTGAATTTTCATAACTTATTAATTTCGAATTTAAAACTACGGACCTTTAAGCAGTAAGTTCCTTAGGGATGCACAATTCACCATGTAAATCATGATAGCTGCAATGACGAACAGCGTTTAATTCACTGTTGACTTATGGACAGGCAACAGGATGACAAAGTAGTATCTTCCTGCTTGTTACTGAACTTTACAGCTAGAAATACTTAATTCACATACATAAGACTCATAATCATTGATCAGATAGTGCTCTCAAACCTCCACCATTTGCCAGCCTACATGAAGGCAGCTGCTATCCAGTAATTCCAGTCATGTGCTGCACTGAGTTGTAAAGTCGTATTTTCCTCTTGAAAACAGTATTTGGCACCACAACAAGAAACTTCTATCAGTTCAACAAACTTCTGAGGCCGACATGCAAAGCACCTRTCAATACTGTGGGTCACAGGACAAAAATGAAATGAAGTGGTCATGCGTTATTGACTAAGTTAAACAGCACAGAGTCCACACTAATTAAAGAACAAGATAAACTTAAATCATAAAGGAGGTGGACATGGTCCTGGGCATCAAAGCAAACAAAACATCCCAACAGAACTTAACTGTTTGGTAGAAAAGCTTTGAGAGTAAAAGATTACAGAGCTGAAATCTCCTGGTTTCTCCGTTCTAATCAAGATAGAAAAGTCAAGGATGTGTTTAACCCATCTGTTGCAGTTTTGTTCTTAAAAGTAAAAGCAAGCACTGTGGTGATTTATATGATCCTCTTAACAACATATTTAACGATGTAAGTGAGAACAGGATGTTACCACTAGGAAACACAAGACTGTAAGATTTATCATACAGACAACTTCTGTATTCCATCAAATCAAACTTCCTTCTTTCCAACTTTATTTTGCACAATGGCCAGTGTTAAACACTCCAAAAGTGGGAACAGGAAAGCTAGGGGCAGGGGAAGGTAGTCAGATGTTTCTTAGAGCCCCTGCTTACACTTAATACAGTTTTCATAATTTTTGCTGTAATTATGCTAATCAAGAAATACATTTTTCCCCCTAAATGTCCACACTCTTGGTAACTAAATAAGTTTCTGATCTTCCTTTGGGAAAAAGTTCCATAGTCTTATGCTATAATATGCATGTAAGTATTTCTTTTTATCGATTTTATTTACTAGTCTTCAATTTAACTGAACATCAACTTCTTTATACCATTTTTCGCATTAAAAGGCAAAGTAAACAAAAACAGATTTAATTTCTCTGTCTCAAGTTTATGTTGCTAATAGTCAGTTTCCCAAGTCTGAAATTCTTTGTATTTATAATATGCCTTAGTTATAATYGTATTACTTCATTAATGAGGTACTGTTACAGAACAATTACAAACAAACAAACAAAATTACTTCTCCAAAACAATTATTTTTTGAAGGTCTATGGAAGGAAAGCTGCAGTAAATTTTCCACAGTAAATTCCAACAAACATGGAAGATCTTGAAAGTGTTTTAATCCAAGCAAATTGTTGTGGAAACATTTGCAAGCAGTTCCAAAAAATCAGACAGCATTATGTGCACGAGAGTACTGGAAAGAGACATCCTGAGACTTGCCTGCACAGCCCAGAGGTAGTCCAGACGCAGCTTCAAGTCCACCTGTCTGGAATGCAGTGCCAAAGCACAAGAAAATAGCAAAATGGCTAGTATTGGTTCATAGCCACGCATATAAAAGGAGCCACCCCTTTAAAAATAAAAGGAAAGCGAACAGGTTATTCTAGGTTATTTTAATATCAAACATTGGGTATTTTTAGTAYCAAAGCTTTAGTATGGAACATGTGGGTACCCTCTAATCACTAACCTTTTTGCAAGAGGCTCATACAGGCAGGGACACAGGTGACAGTAAATCTGATCATTGCATCACATTGACATTCAACCTTGCGAGGAACTTACGATAATACTCATTATTGTAATGTGTGTGCCTGCTTTTAATTAGAGATATATAAAAATTTCAAAAGCTCAGAAGCTTAAATGAGGTTGGAAGTGGCTAAGGGCTGGCAAAATATGGATGGGAAGTTTTAGCAATTTTTTTCTATTTCATATTAGAATTAGACTGCAATGATCAGCTGAGTTATGTTAGGAGAAAACTACAGAATAACATAGTAGCAGTTACTCATTCCCCCAAACTGATCTCCKGTTGATGAGTATTACTAGGTCCTGCAAGCATTTCTCAGGCACTGCTGAGTATATAACCCTAACAYGGGCACAGACTGCTAGAAAACAGGTCATAGATGAATAGTCCATACTGTGACTGCCTATACAGAAATACTCAGCTTTGCAAGACACTTACCCCACTGCTTTTCTGTAACCACTGAGTTCCAGAATAACTATGTACAAAATTGTAACAAAAAGCAGGAGGATCATTTTTGGCAAGGAAGATACACGTAGGAATATTGCCAAGGTGAGAGTTCCCACTACGCAGGAAAGGAAAGCGTAGTGGGCTGTGTCGCATGGAAGTTCATTCATCGTTTTGTTTGTTCCGCCAGGAGAAATGATAACTATGGAACTGCTGGAATTGGTGTTCCAAACCCAAGGCATGCAGCCAACCTAGTAAGCACAGCAGAAGAAAGAAAGGGAGAAAGTTAAATACGAAATAATCAGAAATATAGTTGCCACTGACTGTAGTTCATTCCTAATTGGGAAAATATGGCCGTGGAGTTCTCAGATAGCCAGTTCTCTGCTTTAATAAAATCTCCCTCCTTTTCCTGGAACACTGTACTCAGTTTTYGGTGGGACACACACTCTTTGTTCATTAGATGCCAGCAAGTACAAACAATTAAAGTCTAGGCTTAGTTAACTAACTTCTCTTTCAGTGATCAAAACCAAGAGATTCTAAGGCTAACATCTTTCTCCTAAACTAAAGAACTTCCRTAAACATTTTATGTAGCCATTTGGGTGAGAAAGGTTCTTGCACACATTACAGAAAGAATCGTGTTTGTTTTATAGTCTGGACAAGCAGTTCTAGTTTCAATTAATCAAATCCAAAAACATATTATAATCTTTGATGGACAAGCTAAGCATGAATAATGCCTTTTCTCCACCTTAGAGCTGTTTCTGCCTTGACATATGATTCAAATACAAGGCTTCATCTTTAATTATCCATGCCATTTCAAATATCCAAGGAGTTCAGTCTCCTCACTARGCTGGAAAAAATCGATGCATTTCCTCTGGGAAATTTGAGGAAATTTATCTTATCCTTACAAAGGCAATATCAGGTACACATCCCAGATCCATTAGGCAAGAAAGGGAAGAATCTCTGGCAAACGGTTAAGTCCCTGGAGCTCCAGTTTTAATTGCACTCCAATGTTCGCCCTTTATCAAAGGAGAGGAAAAGAGTTAACATGAAGGGGGAAAGTGGGATGGTAGCGCAAAATTGATTATAACAGGCACCTCTACATAAGCCCTACCTGTACTTAAGCATTTCTTTTGAAGTGTGTTATTAGACCTTTTTATTTCATCCTAACCACCAATAATGAAATTTTATAACATGCTGTGAAATAACTGATAACCTAAAAGATGATTAAGCAGTATGTTTGACAGGGAGTTGTAGTCATTTAAAAAGATGAGACATAATAGATAAAATATGAGTTAAATTCTTAACAGCTAACATTATGAAACGAGATCAGAATGAGCGAAGTGAAAAATCCATTTAATGTCATTTTGTTCAGTGTTCTTCTTAAAAGCGCTGTTCATACCAAAGTCATCTGAAAACACAGGCATGCACGAGGGYTTCATAAATGATGTGCAATCCATTTAGGAAAACACCATCTGCTCTGTAACAAGACAGGTGAAATCTCAGTAGCTAGCTCCTCTCATACCTGTGAATTCTAGAGGCATTATTTTACAGGAGCTAATAATTTCTACTGATTACACATTTCTCCTACGCATTTTAGTGGTTATGGGGTATTTTTCCTTCCATAAAGGATAAAATTATACTTATRAGGCATTCTAAGGTAGAAACTGAAYRYCCACGGTTCTGCTGGAGGCCAGAACTTCCAATTTCTAGTCTGTGTTCTTCCACCAATGCACAATGTTGCCTTAGGCCTTACAATGTCTGTTTGACTTGACTGATTCACTTAGAAAAAGTAAGTACCAGGTATATTGGGGCTGATCCACAAAAAGTYTTAGCTGGCAGAATATTCATCTAAACAGCAAAGTACAGACCCCTTGCTCAGATGCTAGCTAGCTTGCAGGCACTGCAAATCTCTATGCTCTCAGCATGTTAGCAATCACATGCATGTCTATGTGCTTAGGGCTGTGTGTTTGTCACACAGCTGGAGTTCAGGAATTCCCAGAAATATCTGAACATCAGTAATTCCTGATACCTCACTCAAGCCTCTGGAATTCACAAGCAAGAGATCCACATGCAGATCACCGCCAGTGATCCCAAGTCATAGGGGTCAGCTCTCAGGGCTAGTCCATGGACCAGTGAATATACAAAATATAAAACAAAGATCTTGGTACTTCAGTGAGCACTGTGAGTCCCTTATGGAAAGGGTGCCTTTCTATTGCTCCACATACATTGCCCATCTCCCACAGAAAAGCATGACAGAGATATCTGCCTCCTCAGCACTTCCATTGGTGCTTAGCATGCTATTTCGCATTCTTTCCTTAGGGTCCTTTAACACCTTTAATTCATTAACAGCCAAACTTGCTGCAAGTGAGTGTTGCGAATCCTAGAAGCAACTAAATGTCAAATATTTAGGCAAAGTGTAAGCCCCATTTTGACACGAAATGCCACCATGTAGACAGAACTGCTAATCTACAGTAAAATAAGCTTACTTTTCAGAAGTATAGAGCAAATTTGCTTCATACAAGAGAGCATCCTAGCCATTAGATGCTAAYGGATCTTCTAACTAGCACAGGGTAAACACCTCTTCTCATTACACATTATTGTCTTGATTTTAAGATATGATCATTTCAGATCTGCCTGGACTAAAAATATTGTGCTGTTATTATACAGRAATATGTTCTGTAAGTTGCCACATAGAAATAAGCAATGTTCCTCGACACCGTGCTTTCTCTGTCACAAAATATTAGCCATTAAAGTAGTTAGTAAGCAAGCTAATTATTTAAAAATAGTTTTCCAATGAATAACATAACATTTGCATACTATGTAATGCTAAGGTCTCATATAAACATTTCTATAGGTGTTGACTATGTATTATCTGTACGTTTTGCTAATAGTCTTGCCACTCAACACTGTGATTCATGGCAGTGAAATTTCAAATTACAGCAAAGAACTTTAAATTCAAATAAATGTCCTCTGCAAGCATAAATAATAAAATGAGTAGGAATTCACAGAATAGAATGTGGCATGCATTTAATAGAATTATAACAARTTCTTAAACAGAATGCTAAATTTTGCGATACTTGATTTAAATACTCACCACACATCCTTGAGCCACAGAGTATATTAAGATCACAATGAAAATACACAAAATGGTACGAATTTGTATTGTCAGGCACCCTGGAAAACACTAAAAAACAGAAAAGAGAAAAATTTAAAGATGAAGATTTTAAAAATATTTTTTAAAGTGCGGTTGTTATTGTTTAGTAGGCTATAAAAAAGAAGTGAAGAAAGGATATGTGAATTTTGCCTGCACTATAAACTGATAAAAAGGCATGCAGTTGTAAGTGTACACATGTTTTAATGGTAATTGTATTTTTGGAAATAATAAATGTGAAATTATTATTATTATAAATTATTTTCACTACACTTAAAATTATTTGAAAGGTTAGTAGGACATCTACTCACAATAAATACATTAAATTAGGATGCCATTTGATTTTTTTTCCCATGGAAAAAATACCCAAAGCATCTTTTGCCTTGCAAATTATCAGCTACAGATAGTGATCCAAGGGAACATACTGCAGTAGCATAGAATTTGGAAGTGATGTTTCTGTCTTCTGCTATAACAGTCACATTAAATGCCAGGATAGTTTTAACTATCAAGACCCATTAAAAATATTGAATTTGTCAGAGCAGAAAGAGTAGTAGAGGACAAAAAAGTCTTGTGGAGTGGAGTCTTGCTCATCTCTGTTTTCACTCTCAGYCCATCAATGGGAAATGTGAAGTGCTGTGAGCACACATGAAGCCAGTGACAGAAGGTGAGAGGAGAAGGATAAGTCTGTCAAGCACCAGTGCATATGCTTGTTTCAGTCATACTGAGCTACTTTGGTCTCAGAGAAAGCTGCTTTCCTCCTCTTCCCCTTCACTGAGAGTGTTTGGGACATCTAGGGGGACCTAGGGGATGCACAATATGTCTTTGAGAGCACAGGAATTCTTTGGTGCCTTCAAGGGGCAAGAATYAGCTCCAGAAAACAATGAAATTTAAAGGTGGGGACAACCGTGTTTTGCTGAAAAGCAGGAGCTCAGATTCCTCAAGGCTGGATTTGACTTAAGATCAGATGGAGCRAGAGAAAGACTAATTTTTGGATAAAAGTCATGAGTCCCAAATAAAACCTGTCTATCTGCTGAATAACAACAACAAAAAAATGTAGCTTCCAGCAGGCTGCAGAGTAGGGGCTTCTGYGGCCTTGAGACAGAAGAAATCATGTACTGAAACGCCTCCTCTTCCTTTCACATGTGCACAGAAATTTCTTTTGTTTGTGTGACCAGAATTCAAAGTCTGAGAGAGTCACAGGTGAATTGACTTCACCTGCATTGCAAAACATCAACATGCAGGAAACGGAGAAGCAACAAAAACCACGCATGATTTATGTGATTTGCAAGTACATTCTGGCTTCGATATAGATTAAGTTCACATAAGCATAGCTGGGAAATAATCAGTGTAGTATCAGCAGTAGATTTGTATAAACACACTAAAAACAGAATGGGCTTGAGTTAAATGGGTTACACCAGCAACTAGTTTAACTGTTAGTACATTGAAACACTTACCGTGTCTCAAGGGACAGGATAAAGCAGTGTSAAAAATTACAAGATGAAAGAAGGGATAGAATATTTCTGCACGCCATCATCAGCATAGCTCATCATAGGATATTTCATGTTGGAAGGGACGCTCAAAAGTGGGTGCAGTATACTAGATGTGACCTAATGAGTGTTGAGTAGGAGRGATAATCACTTCCCTYGATCTACTCGCCCAGAATATTATCGGCCGCCTTTGCTGCTGGGGCACACCACTGGCTCATGTGCGCCTTGCTCAGCCATGACCTCCAGGGTCTTTTCCGTGGAGCTGCACCCCAGCTACTTTGTCCCCAGGCTATATTGTTTTTTCTTCCCAGATGCCGGGCTTGGCATAGGTTTCTGCTAAATTCCTTGTGGTGGCCCATTCCTCCAGCCTCTCTAGGTACCTTTGAATGGCAGCTCTGCCTATGAGTGTGTTGGTTGTTCCCCCYAATTTGGTGCCCTCCTTCAACTCGTTCATGAAAAAAATTAAACAGGTGGGTCTAAGTTCCAACCCCTGCAGTATTCCACATGTTACTGGCCTCCAAGTAGAGTACAACTCATTAACCATTACCCTCTGAACCTGAT
Source organism: Rhea americana (assembly GCF_003343005.1). NCBI lineage: Eukaryota > Metazoa > Chordata > Aves > Rheiformes > Rheidae > Rhea > Rhea americana. The sequence continues at coordinate 890,539 of NW_028186360.1, read as the reverse complement.
CATCCAAAATGTTTTTTTTTTAATCTCTTTAGTTGTCCACCCATAGAGTTGTCTRGCCATCTCAATGGAAATCCTATGCACATGTGACATGAAACATGTGCATCTTTATCTACATAGATAAAATACCTTTATAATCATTTTGTATAAARTAAATACATTTATTCCATGAATTCAGTTTGCAATAGAAGACATTTAAAAATGAATTCCTTATCATTCATAGACTTAAAAGCAGTAACAACAGAATCCTGGGAATCCCCATAGTTTGGAGATAATATCTCATGGTTAATAATGACAAAATAAATCAGCATAATGCTGATTCACAGAGAGGTCTGACACATTTCATAGCCATTAGTTTTGTGGTGCACATATGTTATAAAAGTTGACATGTTAGTTTASTGAGTTAAAAAGGAAAAAAAAATATTAAAAGGTAAAGTATGAGAGAGATGTCTGAATTAAAGCTCTGCCTGGAACTTAAAAATTTATACTTCTGACTTTTGGTCCTTCTAAGATTGCATCTGCTCTTACAGATACATTACAGGTACAGTTAGATATTATTATAGTGATTTTATGAGTGGAGATGCTAAAGCACAGAGAAAATGAGTCACTTGCCCAGTGCAAAATAGCAAACAAGTGCCAGAAGACTGATTAGAGGATTGTTTAGTTTACAATCCTATACAGATCATATGAGACAAAACTTTTCCACACAATTTCAAACTGCTCTATCTGAATTTTTGTATATCTTTATTTTTGTAATGCCAAATTCAATTCTGTAAGGTACTGAATCACTAGAGGAATCTGGAATAAATTCAAAACCTGCTGACTGCCATGACAGCTGGAACAAACCTGAAGTTCACACTAGCCCCAGAGAGAAGGCATAAAGAAGAGTGATTTCCTACAAACTTCAACTGTCTTTCTAGCATGCATACAGAGAACAACAGAAGATAAACTACTGTGCACTTCTGAGGCAAAAGAGATCATCAAAATTACTCCCAAGTAATTATGTAAGTTTATAAATAAAGACCTGCTCTGTACCAGATACTCTGCTAATTAAACTATTTATGTTTCCATGATAACAATTACTCTCCTCTTGCCAAAGGGCATTTTTTGTTAACTAAAACTCMATGTGTGCTAATCAGCAGAACTGATTAACTGTGTAGGTGTTTTGTCCTGATATTTGTCTGAAAGGACTGAATTTAGATCAAGATAGTAAAGATTTATTTCACCAGAAAATTAGTCTGCAGATCCTTTATTGGGATCTGGCACGTTTTCTCTTTCTACAACAACCAAATGTCCTACTGCTTCATTACTGTTGTGAAAATGTGATGCAGGCGAATTAATCATTACTAAAAGTTTTGTAAAGGCCAGGGGTGGGTGCGCATGTAAAACATTGTCCTTCACTGTTAACGGGAGCTTTGGCAGGAAAAGTTTTGAAAAGAGAAAGGAAGTTAGCAGGACTTTACACTCAGACATCAGGCAGAATGGAAGGGACAACTAGCACGTTCTGTAGTTGGAAAGGAGAAAAAGTCAGGTTGAAGCAGTTGTTTATCTGGGCATTGGAATGATTCTATAGCTAGTGGCAGATATTCAGGTAAGATGCTGCAAAAGAAAATGCATAGCATTAATGCCACAGAACCCATTCTGCACTGCTGTAATGATGACTCATACAAAAAGTATACCTTCATGGAAATTACGTTTTTGGAGTTCCTAATACAGTACTTTGCAACAAATCAAACACAGATTTCAGAACAAGACTTCAAACTCTCTGATGCTGTGAAGCAGGCACTGATGCTCCATGTTCCAAAGGACAAACAAAGCTTTTCACCGAAAGGAAGAATAGTCATAAAATCTTAAATCACTTACTTGTACTCGTGTGACATGTAGGTACATAATACAAGCCACTAGGAAGCATATGCAGAACACCAGGAGAACAAGAACTATGGTACTCCTAGAATCAAAACACAGTAGAAATAAAGCAGTGCAACTCTGTCTTAGATGAGAATCAACAGAATAAGAGTCCTTCTGAACAAGTATGTTAGATGAACACTGGAGGAGTTCCCCCTCAATCCTGCTGTAAAACTAACAGTCACAGGGGAAATTCTGGTAGCTTCTTTCCCCATTGTTTTACTTCAGATTTGACAGCAAAGTGTGCTGCTCTCAAGAACAAGAAATCTGTAAATGTTCGTGCATGTGGTATCCACTTGGACCTTAGCAGSGAAATCAAAGTATCTCAAAAATTCAACTGTACAGTGTCTCAGGAGTGAATCTTTCTAATCTCAGGTTAATGCACAATATCCAGCACCGTATCTCCTGTAAGCGGAGAGTGCAATCCAATTACTTGGCCTTCAGGCCTTGGCAATTGTGTAACAGATACCAGATTCTTCACAAAGGTGCTGTRATAATTCTTAATCTTTCTTCTCCTGATCTCCCAAAATAGGCCCGCTCTCTATGAGAAGAGGGGTATTGGCCTGGCATGTCCCTCCTCTAGCAAGCCTCTGTTATTGAAACAGTACCTTATGAATGTGAACAACCTGGCTAAAATTAGACCACCAGTGCTGGTRCTCTGATTTATGCTAGGGAATAGTCTGGTCTCATGCCAGCTATGGGACCATGGCTACAACAGTAGCATAACATGCCCCTCACACCTTTTTCCTAGTCTTATGAGAACAATTCAGCCAGATCAGAAGATAYGAATTGTAGCTGCATCACAGAAACACAGAATGATTGAGGTTGGAGGGGACCTCTGGAGGTCCAATCAGGAGTCCAACCCCTCCTGCTCATAAAGCACATTTCCCAGGACTTATCCATGTATGCATGCATACATATGTATGTGCCCTTGACTATCACTGAGGAAAGGCTGCTAATATTATAGGATTATAACACTGAAAGAAAGAGAGAGATCCCTCCTGCTGTAGAATTTCTCAGTATTTGGCCTTGATTCCAAATTCATGTAAGAATTCCCACTAATAGACCAGCAGGGGAAAGGCTGTTGTGTACTATGCAAATCCAGAATAGGGAGGTGACTAAATACTGACATAGTGTGAATTCTAAATACAAGTACTAATAGACAGCAGACTCCCTCATGATTTTAGACAACTGGATTTTATTCAGGATGGTAGTACATTACAAAAAAATGCAGGGGTTATGATTGCAATGGTGTTTTTTAAGGCAGCAACAGCAAACAACTGCTGCTCCTTGACAGAGATTTGGGTTGGCAATAGTAACAAAGAGCTATASTGTTTTTTAAAATGCAGCATATGATATCAGGAAGGTTCACCATCAGTGCTTTTAGTGGCTACGCTGTATTTGTGCCTCCACAACGGACAGCTTAGTTTGATGTGAACATACCCTTACTTTCACCAACTCCATCTGGGGACATAAATACCTCTTGAGCCGAAAAAYTGTTTTGCTCAGATGATCACAAGAGCTGTGAGAATGCCAAGCCCATTGCTTTTTGCGTATTTATGCAGCAACYGGCTTTCTTACAGCATTTTCTCCCCTCTAGATTTTGAACCTCCTGCTTGGAATATTGTGATACTTGTCAAACACCATTATTGTCACCTCTCTCATTACAGTAATACATTACACTTCTTGTCCTGGCTGTTGCATTCTCTCATCACACTCATAACTACTTTTGGCAATTTAAATAGCATCTTAAAGTTCAAGGTTTTGTGGAGAGGGGAAAATTTTATGCTACTTCCAAAGTTTCAGCCTAACTCATGGTCACATCTGGTGTCACTACTAGAGAAGGGTAAGATCAGGCTGATACTTTGATGGTCTAAGTACATCTCCCATAGATATTGGAAGAAATAACTTTGATAATTCAGCAGGTGGCTTTTCTAACTGACCAGTAATGAACCAGTCCACCAGTGTGCYATTCAGTGGTGGCATTCTGCTGGAGCTCCTATGCCTGTCAGATTGGAGCTTCAACTGTATCTCCGTCCAGCTGGTCTTTAAGAAGTGATGGTACTTTTTGGAAAGATTACAAAACCTGCCATGTTATGTGATTCACTGAAAGTCATTCCAGTTTCAACTAGGCTACTATTCTTCGCCTCTCCCTGTTCTAAAATGCCATGTACTGCAGCAAGCCTTTACTTTAGAAGCAAGTGGAACAGTTCTTAACTGTGCTTCAGTTAGTCAGCAGAGGCCTATGGTAATTACATGATTTCTGTAAGTGGCTTGGAATTGTCGAGCTGAAAGGCATCATGTAACAACTTTAAATGGTGATTATTACTATTTAGCAGTAATGGTGTCTTTAAAACTTTCTTTTAAAAATAATAACACCATATAAAAGTAAGTATTATTCTAACTGGGGATGTGTAAACAGAAAAGAGCTCGGCTAGTAATGAGATTTTCAAAAGCATTACTCTGTGGCCAATTCTATTCCCACTGAAATCCTAATAATAAGTAAAAGTGTCATAAATCTAATTTTGAATGTTTTTGATATCTTATATGAAAAAGAGTATTTTAAATCATTTTTATAATCTGAAAAATAATTAGATCTACTTATTATAACCCTTAGATGTGAAAGCAAAGTCTAATCACCTTTTTCTTTAGTAAGCATTCATATAGAATGGAGAAATCTCAGAAATAATTGCTTAAATATATTATTCAGAAATAAGCAATCAATCAAAACACATCCCTAAATACATCATGAGTATTTGTCTATGTCTCTTTTAGTGCAACCAAGGTCTGACTCCAGCTCATATGTGAACGGCCAAACAAACCTTGCATTAGGCAACTTTGTACACATAATAAGAGCATTGATCCAAAAAGCTCAATGCAGGCTATAAATTTGAGTTGAAAAGCTAGATGGATACTTCAGTGCTTAGTCCCTGATAAGCTCTGTATAGCTTTATCTATACTGCTATCAATACCCGAACTAACTGGTTCAAAGCTAGCTCACATGCATCTAGAAAAGTTACAGTAACACCTTTATTTTCAGTGTAGAAATGTTTTAAATTAAATCTAGTTTTGCAGATTTCAGCATTTTCTTCTTCCAAATACATC
>NW_028186360.1:849933-885465 GCF_003343005.1 Rhea americana | reverse complement strand
ATTACTAATTTCATGGTTGCTTTGGGCAAATGGAAGAGATAACAGTCAGATTCAGAACACACCAAGAGAGACTCTCCAGTCTGAGAAGCTGCAGACCTGGTGCTAATAATCTCTGTTTGAATTCTCATTCCAGAGACTTTAATGTTTTGAATTTGTGCAGGATGCCTGAGGACATTCCACTTTGAATTATAACGGCAAAAGACAGAAACTTACTGTGGTATTATTAGAAGGTAGACAAGGCCAAATAAGGCAGCTAGAATTAGTGAGAGAACTACAGCACTGGTGAAATACTCATCCTGAAGCTGGTGATACTGTTAAAGAAAGGAAACAGATGAAGATAGTGAGCCTTTTATATACACTTTTCCACCTTAGTGATTCTCAGCAAGAAGGAACTACAGCCTAAAATAAAACAAGCCTCTAGCCTTTTAAAAACATGGGAATAAACATTACTCAATTCACATAAAAAATGGATGARGCATGTTTACGTACGATTTTCCTTGATAACCACCTGCTTCAGCTGCTCCTATCGGTCCAGACATTTATTCTTCAATTTGGAATTAGTCTGAGCTGGGCTAGCTTGTTTTTCAAAGCAAAAAGGATTCAGACATTTTGAAGCAGCAGGAGGTGCTCCCTCCTTCCCGCACCTATTCATCATAAAAAAATCACCAAAACCCCCTATGGCTGCCTGCAAGGGGCACTGTCACCACAGATGTTCTCAAAAGCACATAAAACAGTGGATTGAGAATAGCTCCTAATAGGAGATGCAGGCCTATTTTTCAGCAATTACTGTTTCCGATTTTAACAAAATCATGATGCTTACAATAGAACACATTTCAGGGGCTAAAATTATGTCAGTGTTTTCTCAGAAGGATCTGAATTTCAATCTCATTTGCACCACCATAAACTATAGTTTATTTCTATCAGTTAGACAGAGTTATTCTAAATTTATACCAAATCAACTGAGACTGTGTTGTGATCATAACCTTAGAAGGCAAGCAGCTGAGTAAGAATATATGCATGACTTTTAAAAATAAGTAGAAATTGAGGCCAGCGCTTTGCATACTCTAACCCCGCAATACAAGTTGAACATAGTACAGTGTCTGGTGCAACAACCTCAGAAGATTTTCTCAGRGAATAAAGTTTACAGCAAATACTTCCAAATTATTGCATGTTCATATTATTGTTGTATACTTGCTATGCTTGTCTCTAGTTTTAAAGAGGAAAAAGTGTGAAATACAGAGCTATCTGGGAAAACAYATTCTTTGAATTAAGAAATGACAAGCCAGGTCCTGATGTCTGAGGATATTTTGTGTTGCAAGATTAAAAAAAGAAAAAAAAATCAACCATATGAAAAAACATTTTTGAAGTTTTAAATATTTCCAGAAGACATCATATACTTGACCTGAAACATTCCATTCTCTTCAGTAAACCTCATATACTTTAACTGTCRTACACAGAGAACTTTCTTATTTTGAAAGCAAACAGTTAAAATTCAATAATAAGTCACTGTGGAAACTTGAAACTAAAGTTAAAATTCCAGACTTTAAACAAAATTCAGTCCAATGTGGCACACAGCCTCCYGATTTGAAACAGTATCCTAGACTATCTACGTATCTAGACTATCTATGGTACCCTAGACTATGATGTGACTTGCGGTGGAAAAATAAATTATAGGCTACTGCCAAATTAATCCAAAACCATATTACTTCTGYTTTTTTCTCACTTAAGATAAAGCTTAAAAACCCAAACAAAACCCATACAACGTAGGAATGAACAGCTCTACTTTGATAACTCTTCTGCCAYATATACATTTAAAAAACTGGAGCAACTTCACTCCTTCACAGTCACACTGGCATGAGATCATAACCTTTATCCAAGGTTTAAGTTTCTCTTTTTATTTTAYAGGATGGGTAGGGTCAACCCTTATCAGGCTATATGTGCAGAGGGAAGCCTCTTGCTGTCATTCTCCAGAACAAAGAAGGAGCCACATTGCCGCAAGACATCATTACACGTGTGACATAAACCAGGCACTTCAGGGAAGTAACAGGAAGACCAAAACATGGGAAATGTAATACAATGAGGGGGGGAAGCTTTATGAGGAGAAAGATACGGATCTTCCTTTTTATCCTCTCCAAGGGCTTCCACAGGAGGTGGAGACACTTCTTCTTAGTTAAGAGAGTCCAGAACATTAATTGAAGACAGTGAGTAGAGTTTAGTTACTGGCTGAAAACAACCAAGCAAACAATACCAGCTAGCCCACAATCAGCAAAATCAGTAAAATAATTTAAAGAAACTTACTTTATTCTCACGTTCAATTTGTTTATACTTCAGGGTAATGAAATTCAAGTCAGCCATCTCAGATTCAGTTTGCCGGGCCTCTATCAAACGGCTGATGTATCTGTTTACTCGAGTTCCTGGAGTGTTGTATACAACATTTGTAGAAAAAGAGGAACGATTCCTGAGTTTTTCAGAGGCTGTCCTTAATGCTCTCCTCTGTAGCACAGACGAAGAAAGAAGCATATATTTTATTAATACTGAAATTTATTATTGTTATTCATATTATCTCAATTTCACWGCCAAGATGGGGATTTCATTAAGCAAGGTACTACAAAGGATACTTGTCTCAGTATGATTACTACCTCATTAAAATCAATGACAAAATTCCCACTGCTTTCCAGGATTTTAATTCTCATCTTCTGAAGTCCCCTTTACGTATTGCCCTTTCTGAAACTTCTCTGTCACTAAGGAAATATACAGTTTGACCCAACCAATGTGACTTTATCTAGCAAAATAGTTGGAAATGTTTTTATAGTGAAAGATGTGAAGCTCTGGACGTCATGAAGACAAGATAACCAGGCTATTAATGAGACGAGCAATGTTTTACTGTCCAAAACTGTCCAAGCAACAATACATACTGGAAAAGAAAATCTTCCTTAATCTCTTGCATAATGACTACAGGTGACTCTAGAGATTCCAAAATACCCAGTATTCCTACTTCTAACTCACCCGAGTGGCTCTCTTTTTAAGACCTCTTGGGCATGCTTCGAGGACACTTGCAGATCTGGCTGGAGCACTCTAATAAATGATCAGTTATCCACAACTGCGTTTCACTGGAATTTAGTCTTCCATAATAGCACAACTGACCAGATGATCACTTACAGTTCTTTATAGTGCAAAAGATTTATCTCAAAGTATATCTGAAAAGGATTTTAGAAAATCTGTCTCACTTTTTATTAAGAGATACTAGGGCACTCACAGAGATGGCAAACAGCATCTCAACCATGATGCTGAGGGAGACGTAATTTGCACCTCTAGGGCTCAATCTGTACTAGTATGTATGCGCACGCCTCAACACACATTAAAAGGATCAACACACATTAAAATGCCCTTGTACCTGCAGAAATTCTTAAACATGGAGTAAGAGAGAGGTAGACCAGCCTTTTAACAAAAAAAAAAAAAAAAAAAAAAAAGCCTAATGGTTATCACATTGAACAGGAAGGAAGATACATCAATTAAACATCCTTTTCACTTCAAAGGAGGTCAAGTCTTACTTTCCAGAAGGGTTTTAATGACAGGCTATAAAGACTATGCTGGGTTTGAATCTCCATTCATTCCTACTGCAGGAATGATACCATTGCAAAGCAAATAATCTGAGATTCTTAAAGAGCGAGCAAGGAGATATGTGTGACTTCACAACGCAATGTTTAGGGCATTCACCAAGAGTGATGAATGTCTTGAATTTCATACCATCCTCCACACACTGTGCATTTTCTCTAATCACTACCTGAGGTGAAATAACCGATGTCGGGGAGCCAGGACCAGGACACAGACTCCTCCTGTTGTCAGCTGAATGCTGTAAACGTAATTGAAGAGTCAAGGTGCCTCTGGTTGGCCCTCCAAAATAAGCCTATTCAGGCAAGTTAAGCTACTCTTGTGTAGTTAAAATAATATATATATATATATATATATATATATATATATCTAACACCTGCAGAGTTCAAGAACAGCATTCAAAACATGAAATGACAAGTCTGCTCAGGGTAAAAGACACTTTTGCTCAGAATATAATCAGCAGACTCTTTGGTGCTTCTATCATCACGTTGTTATAAAAAGACAATTTCTCAGTCCAGAGCAGTCATCAGCCCGCTTTTTAAAGGCTATGTTACAAAATACCCTTCTAAACCAGATGATAAAAAGCAGTGGTCACCACCATTCAGGTAATTCAGTAAGAATGGCAGTTTCCCATCTTACCCCACATGAAGCAGTTCTTGTAAGCGCCTCACTGAACAAAAAACGATCAACAATAACCCATTAGCTAACGTATCAATCTGTATTACATATATATTTGAATACTTATGAACAGTGGAAAGGGGTAACTGCWGGCGGATAAGTTAGCTTTGTGATCTCAAAGATAATCGATCTTAGCAAAGATAAAACACATTTCAACATTTCTGTTTTGCTAGCTACATATGTAGAGCGATGGTAGTATCAGTTTTATATGACTATGACACTACTTGAAGCACTTTTCTTCACAATATCAGATCCCATTACTTGTAATGTTGTCTGTGGTGTAAGAACTAATTATTTCAGTATGAAAAAATATCCTTGGGGATATACATGGATAAGACTTTTCAAACCTGAACTTCTGTTTTTTGTTGCCCACAACAGAAATCTTAGTCTGACAGTGACTATCTTTTATAAACATTTCTAATCATAGATAAAGATATTCCCTTATAGAAGAGATTTTTTGTAACCCAAATGGAAGCCTACAGTATAGTAGTAGTGGTGAGAAAAACAATTTTTAACTAAAAAACCCTACTTATTTATTTGAAAATCTGGAATAAGTATAGACAATGGAAGTTATTCTTGTATATGGAATAAACTCTGTTATCTATTACTCTATTCTAAATAGGGTTACAGTTACCTTGCTTAATCAGATTAGCTATTGCTCACATATAATTACTTTTGCTAGGTGTCCTATCCTTTTTTTCTAGTATTATTTCATACAGTAGGCTTGCATGATGTCTCATATGTGGTCAAGATACAGCATTTGGCTGGAAATTAAATAGATAAATAAATGCTCCAGTATYGTACTGGCTTCAAAGCCTTAATAGCAATAGCTAGTTTTACACGATTTGAGGACTAATGGTCTCTGAATAGACCTTGGACTGCAACACAGTCTATTTATATTAAAGCCTTATGTCATATTCCATGATAAATGTCCCCTMTCAGGTACAAATACTTGGAAGAACTGTTTCAGTTAAAGACAGCATTTTAGAAATTCACTCTGAATGTTCTGACATGAGAAAATGTACATCAGATCCCCAGCAAATCCATATCTGGATTTTCTGTGTATGCTACCATATTTATACATACATACACATAAGACACATCATAAAGGATTGCATATGCTTCAAAGAATGTATGGGTTACTTTTTTAAAATACTCAGAGGACAGTACTAATTCACAATTGAAAGATCATATTCAAGACTGGTATTGTCTGTGGWCAATTTTAAGAGCAAACTTGGAGTTTCTGAACATCCTCGCTAAAAWTCTGTTTTAAAGGAACTAACAGAATATTTTACCCCCACAGAGGAAATACATGCATATAGAAAATCCAAAAGTAGAAAATTTATAATGCTGTCTGAAAGTAAGATTTATATTGAAACTTTAATAGATATCCTTACTAAAAGAGAGTAGAACAACCAGTAAAGATGAATTCATCTGCTGACTTGGAGCATTCATGTAGCAACCTATGTAATACTGCCATCTGCTGGCAAAGAAGGTGAAACTAGCAACTCTGCAAACTTCCCCACCCAAATCCATACCGATTTATGGTTAGATTCACGCACAGAAAAGCAATTATGAGTTATAGGATTCCTTGCCATTTAAGACTGTTGTGTTTGATACCTATATTAGGGACAAAGAGGAATCTCTTTTACAAATCATTTGCCTTTCATTTTTCAGAGAGCCATCTAGCAGTTCAAAATTATTCGGCTATTTTACATTTGGTGCCACGAGCTTGAAATTGTGGTGGATGCAAGATATGAAAGACTAGCTCTCAGTAATTGCCTAAGCAGCCTCAGAAAATCTAATACCTGTGAAAAAAGCCCTCAACAGTAGATACATAGGATGACTGTGCTGATTCAGTGTCAGAGGCACTTCAAACTGCAGACCAGTTATATTTGAGCTTCATTTCCACTGAGAGACCCTTACATGCATTTCCTGTGAGCCCCGGGTCAGGAGAAACCTCAGAAACTCCACTATCAGCTGGCCAGGTCACCTCCCGTCTTCTCAGTGCAAGGCTGGTTCATGTGATCCTGAAACCCATGCCTGAAGAGCCCAAAGGAATTACCTTATCGTCATCCTCGCATGTCATGACATTGGAGAAAGGAATCTCCGCCTTGAACATCTTACGACAGTGCATGAGCTGAACAAGCAGGTAGCAGACTGTCTTGAACTTCATTCTTTTGGCAGGCTTTATGTCTGACAGAATCAGTCCAGGAAATATCTGTTGATTAGAAAAATATTATTTATAACTGTCATTATAGTCACATATGGACTTACATACATACAGCCATTGACACYATCTAGCGGTCAGAATAAAACAATATCATAACACAATAATTCTGATCAAGATGCAATGTATCTTGATAAATATCTTGTATTTGCAGACGTAGACTACTTCATTTTTTTAACCTGATGCATAAATTCTACTGAACAGATGGTATTTAAGCACATACCCTACATTTTGGAAACTTTTTCATATAAAAATAAAGAGTATTTAAAAAAGAGCATTAATGTCAAACACAAAAGAGGCAATATTTGTATTTCTTCAACCTTAAAATAATCTCTGGATAAAACAAAGGAAAAAATAAAGAGGAGATTAGCATTCTTAGGAATTGCTTTTAAAAATATACAATTACAGTCTTGTTCTTATTTATTTATTCTCTTAATTTAGCTTCTGGGAAGCTCAGAAAAAGCAGAAGAGGATAGTTTTTGCTTTAAAGATACATGTGCCTGTGCGCCCTAAAAGCAGACTTTGAGGCACTGTGATTATATGCTACATCCCATTTCTTCAAAGCAAGAAGCTTTTTACCACAGAGAAATATTCTCACAGGGTTGTGCATAACCTACCCACTTTATCACTGAGGTCCCAGTTCAGCAAGGACAAGTACGTTCTTGGTTAACTTTTAAGCATCGTGTTTAACTCATACTGACTTTAGCACACCCCAAGTACCTGTTCAAATGCCTTCATAGATCTGATTAAGGTCCACCCTTTATTCTGCCCTCTGCATTTATACCAATATCTTACTTACGCTAATGGCATGTGAAAAGCATCCCCATACTGTAACAACATGGGAATAAAGGTTTATAAAATTAATCTATTCTGTAACAAAAAGATAATTAAGAAACAACACAGGATTTGGTCTGAGTGTTTCTAAACACAAAAGACACAGAGCAAATCACACTCCAAAATCATTTTTGAAATGCTCTATAAAACACAAATGGCACTGAGGATTTGCTGTCCAGTCTTCAGAACATGATGATTTACCACAACAATTTACATCACTGCTTAAACGATCAAGAAATAAAGAATGCGGTAATTTGGAAGCATTTGCTTAATGCATTTTTTCATGGATATCTAAATTCTGAGAGAATGGGACAAATGACCCCCTGCTTATATCCTGAATGGCATCTCAGATATTGGTTTATGCTGCTTAACATGTACAACTATTTGCATCTTCTACAGAATCAACAGTGTACCCTAACGAGCTATTAGTTCTCTGTTCAGTCAGTTACACTGTAACCATGAAACGCCAAACGACTTGTGTAAGAATAGTTGTCCATTTTTATTAGCATAGGATTATGTTCTAAACATGTGACATGCTTTAAATGAGAAAAGGCTCCTAGGTGTGCACATGTACATTATTGTCCACTGAAAGGGTGAATAAAGCCACGTAACATAACCTGCACTATACTGCACAACCATCAGCTGGAGTCCAAAAGGACACTAGTGTAATGCATAATTTCTTGATTAAGTATAGCTTAAAAAGATCTCCACTGAGACATTTCCAGTATAAACTTTCTCYTTTGAGGACTTTCTGGTAGAAGACTCATTGTTGGATTGCCATAACCACCTACAATACTGTATAATACTGTAATACTGTATAAGGGTATTCACATATTAAATAGCTCAGGACATCAAGTAGATTATTCCTGGCAAACATGRGTCTAGGGCTGGAATATGGCAAATATGTTGTAACATTTGCACTATCTAAAACATAGGTGCTAATAACTCTATTTACAAATGTTCCTAATGTAACTCCTCCCAAAGCACTATTTTTCTCAGTCTCCTTATCAACCTTTTGATACAACAAAAACAAGCAAGACTCTGTTTCTTGAAACTAATTCTTGTTTTGCCTGTTGYCTCATTTAGGACAAAGAGATAAAAAGGCACAGATGCTACCAGGTATATTACATCTCAAGAGATCATGAGCTTTCCCTTCTATATRTTGGTGACAAACAGCTCAAACCTTTCCACTGTGGACATTGTTGCATTAACTAGGACATTTTCATTTTTAGGACTCCACTAGACTATCTCAGAAAAGATGCTCTTCAGATGAGTACAGAGCTACAGGGGTTTCCTGAAAGCCTTCATTAAGGAAATGCCAAAGAAGACCAGGTACAACATCTTGCTAACAAAAGATCCAGGGCATGACTGAGAAAGGGGAGAACATGGATACAAAAGTAGTCTCCTGCATGGACTGTAAGTCCTACAGTAAGAGCAGGATTTAAGCTTTCCTCAATGCAAACTTCTTAAAGTAGCTGCATTTCTGAGTACAGTCAGGTGCTTGAAAATTTGCAGTGAACACATTTTGTCACAGGTAGTGTGCTCCCTGCACACATGGGATTCCCTTCAAATACATATATTTTTATGCATTCCTGAATATATCTTTAAAGAAATAGGTAGAGTAAATATTTTTGGCTTACACCATCCACTGCTCTTGTCTTTTGTAGAGTTTATCAGCATATATTATTTCAGTGGTGTACAAGCTTTGGATGTTGGAAATATAGTTGATTCAAATCAAAGTCTTTCAGCTCAGATCACTCAAAAAAATGGAGAACTGTGTCTATTTTGGGGCTCCTCAATACAAGACAGACACTGACAAACTGCAGTGAGTTCAGCAGAAGGTCACCACAATGATTAGGGTGCTGAAGCATATGACATATGAAAACTGTCTGAGCGAATTCAGTCCTTTTAGCCTGAGCATGAGAGGACTAAGGAGGAATCTAATAGCTGTCTTCAGCTGCCTAAACAGGTTATAGAGGAGATAGAGACAGATTCATTCCAAAGATGCACAGCAAAARGACAAGAGGTAATGGATGTAAGTTAAAGCATGGGAAATTCCAATTAGCCATAAAGAAAAGATTTTTTTAAACATGAGGGTGGTCGAACACTGTAGCCAGTTCCCCAGTATGTTGCTGGGGACTGACCTGCTGGAAAACAGCTCTGCAAAGAAGGACCTGGGAGCTCTGGGTGACAATAAATTGACCACAATCAAGCAATGTGTCCTTTGGCAAAGAAGGCCTGTGGTGTCACAGGAAGAGTGTTGCCAGCAGSTTGAGGGAGGTGATCCTGCCCCTCTACTCAGCCCTRKKGAGGCCTCATCTGGAGCACTGCATACAGTTTTGGGCTCCCCAGTACAAGAGAGACATGGAGCTACTGAAGGGAGTCCAGTGTAGGGCTACAAAGATGGTCAGAGGACTGGAGCACCTCCCCACGGAAATGCTGCAAGAGCTGGGCCTGTTTAGTCTGGAGAAGAGAAGACTGAGAGAGGATCTTATCAATGTCTACAAATACCTTAAGGAGGGCTGTCAAGGGGATGAGGACAAACTCTTYTCAGTAGTGCCAAGTGACAGGACAAGAGACAAYGGGCACAAACTGAACTACAGGAAGTTCCTCCTGAGTATGAGGAATTTCTTTGCTSTGAGAGTGACAGAGCACTGGAACAGGTTGCCCAGAGAGGTTGTGGAGTTTCCTTCTCTGGAGATATTCAAAGCCCGCTGGAATGCAACCCCGTCTAGCATGCTCTAGGTGACCCTCTTGAACAGGGGGTCTAGATGATCTCCAGAGGTCCCTTCCAACCTCAACCATTCCATGTGATTCTGTAAGAGGCTGCAGGATCTTCATCTTGGGAGATGCCCAAAACTTAGTTAGACAAGGCCCTGAGCAACCTGATGCAATTTCAGAATTGAATCAAACTTTGAAACTGGCCTTGCTTTGAGCAGGGGTTTTGGCCAGATGACCTCCAAAGGCCCCTTCCAAATTAAAGTACCATCAGATTCTACAAAAACAAGCGGAACACGTATAGATTCTGCTCTTCACGGCAGGCCTAGGCCCTAATCACCCAAGTGACACTGCAATACACACAGTGGGGCACACTGGCAGTTCTCAGATTATGTATAAATTATATATGACATTTTTTTTTAATTTGGCAATTGCAGGGTATGCAGATTTTGCACTGAGAGTGGGGAACTTCTATCCTACTACTATATATACAGCACAAAAGCATACCTAAAGAAAGGAATTCTCTCCCACTTTGATCTCATAAATCTCATCTCTTTTTTTTTTAATACTATTTTTACTGCAGAACAGTATTTTCTGCCATAACAAAATTCCAAGTGGAATATTTCAATGAGCTCACCTTCTGCAGTAAGCCTCTGATAATAKCAAGAAATGCAGTAGTCTGTTAAAACAGATTAAAAAAAAAAAACAGGCATCTTTCACTGTCTTCTCTCTGAACTTGCTCCAGGCTAGCATTATAGGAAAGCTGGATGGCAGCATTCTCATTCCAGCTCATTCTGTCAATGTATTTTACTTTCACACTTCTTRTTTTGACCCTAGGGATGATCCCTTATTCTGCTTTCTGCTTATTTGCTTCTCGATTTTAGGAAAGGTTGGTTGTTTGCTGCAACCCAGCCAACAAATCAGGTTAAGAGCTAGGATTTTCTACCAGAGCACTATGAAAGYGGTCAGCCAGACTATCTAAAGCTTTGTGAGCGTCTTTAAGCATGCAGAAAACAAACAATCACTGATTAAAATTCTGGGAAAACACCCCAGTGTTTGAATCTCTTGTAATGTGCTGGTAAGGGATTCACTGCTGCTTATCTGGGATTCTCAGAAACAGCAGCCGGCTSTTCTTCCCCTGACTATATTCAACCCTGGTGCTTAAAATGGCATGGGAAAGAAGATGTTAATAACATTCAAAGTACATTAACAGAAACTATAAATGCTACACGCTATGTCTGTCCTTGCTTTCAACCTTCAGTTACRCAGGACAGTCTTTTGCTAGCAGTATCTGTTCCATTACTACTTGCAGGCTATCAAACTCTACTGGGTATTATTTTTTCTTGAGATAGGTGAGAAAATCTTTTTTTTTCTTCTTACATCTAAAATCATTAGGTATTTGCTTTTCTGTCCTTCTCTACTGCCCTTATTATGGGTTATGCTTATTGCTTTGCAGCTAACCCTCAGGAAAGTATATGAGTATTTTTTGTCAGCAGATCATACTGTTTCTATAAGACAAACTCCTCTCTTCACTGTTCAGGGTAGCGTAGCCGCTTTTTTAATATAGAWATAGAAAATATGTTACAGCAGCTGCAAAAGTTAAAACAATTTCTGGAAGATCRTGAATGGAAAAATTCTTTTACTAATTCCCTGTATTTCTCCCTTCCACAGATTCCACATTTCTGGAGRGAGAAGTCAGGAGAAGAAAACATTAACTCCACCACCAGCAGCAGCGATGTAACACCACAGCACTTCCAAGCGGTGGGCTGTCACGCTGGTAATGCAGTACTAGCTGCAGGCAAGATCTCGAAGCCGTAGAGCAGCACACGCTGCAGCATGAGCCTCGTTCCTGCCTCTCGTTTGCTCCAAGGAAGCACGAGCAGCCCCACTTCCAGGGAGCACAGCCGGAGCAACGCACAAGCGCAGCCGCAGATGAGCCCCCAGCCAGAAACGGAGCAGCGCCACCACCGAACGGCCGAGCCTCTCTGCTCGGCTTTGTCAGGTCGGCTTTGACTGGAGCAGAAAAACTCGAAATGCCTGCGTTAGGCATTCAGATCTCCGGTTCAGTTCGTGAGAGCTGTCAAGACGTTCAGAGCACCGAGCACCCCAGGCTCAGCCAGTCGTGACAGCAGTGGCAGCTGCAGGCCGTCATCACCTCTTAGAAGACAGAAATCATCAGTGCGTGCCCAGCTACGGACTCAGATGCCTAACTTTGGGCATTTCAAGTTACAACACTTTTGCCAAAGGTACTTATAGTTGTTGCACRCTAGCAAAGAAGAACGTTTGTCTGAGGAGCCAGGAGAGCCTTCACACTGCCTTATCACAGGGCTCTCCAGTCCGTCAAATGTCGGAGTATGAGAATCAAAGCTCTCCTGTTACAAAAGTACTGGTAAACAAATGTCATCATTGTCAAAATATTCTCAGAATGAATTAGTCCAGATAGCCAGCAAAGTATGATGACCACAAAGACTTTCTTAAGACAAAGYGGACTGCGCAAATTTAGTATCGCCAGGTACAGAAGGTCCTAGGGAACCGCTAGCAATGCAGACGGATTTACCGGGCCACAAGTGCTCTGAAGAAAATATAAATTTAGCATGCTTGAAAAAGAAAAGAATTTGAAAAGAGTCCAACACATTCACGTAGACCTAGTCAGAGTGATTCAACCAGATCTACTTTGCAGAGAAGGAAATTTCCTACAAATACAGATGGAACTTCAATGCGAATGGATATAACAAAAAGAACAAAGTGCAGTAATGTTAGTTCTACTTCACTCAGCTTACTCCTTTTCTTTCTCTAGCTTTCCTTTTCTTTTTTATTGCTCATATGATGCTGCYTAGAAATTTTTCAGCATCTAATTTCAGATTACTCTTGAGAACTAATAAAGATTTATTTCCTCACTAAGACAAAATCTTTTAAATAGGTCAGAAAAGTCCAACAAAAACCTGCTGTCAAAAATCCAATTAATACATGTATGTCAAGTTGAAGTAACTTTAAAACATTAGATGAAAGATTTTTTAAGACATGGTAGAAAATATCTCAAGAGAGCATATGAGCAGATGTACATGTGAAACACGCTAGCTGCTAACTGATTTACAGATGAAAGTCAAATGGCAAGCACAYATAGTAACTGTGTATCCACTTACATACAGCACAAAAGCAATTGTGAAGAAATTCACATTTATTACAAAATGTTGCATTAGATCCTAAATTTGTGAAGCACCTGTATGTGGTTGTTTTGTGTTGGAGGGACCTCTGACTTAAAGTGAACTCTTTGGTGCAATATATGTTTGGTTAAATAGAAAAAAAAAACCAAACCCTCTGCATATCCCAAAAGAATAAGAGCTGTTCTGAACATTGACAGARTTGCATCTGCTCCATGTTGTTTGCTCTGTGCTATATTGCATAAAATTCATTCCACGCTGTGGGGAGGGGGGAAGAAATCAAATCAGCCACAGCAAAGATGTAAGAAGACAAAACTCGTTGCTTTGTGGCAGAAAGATACAGAGCCTAGTAATTTATTTTACACAGAAGGAAGATCATCTGCTTCATGCAACAAAGCTAGCTGATTAATAGGAGATGAGGATGTTATACTCCAAGTCAAAGTATAACCCTGCCTTTTCAAGTAGTAGAGTGATAGAAAATGTGTTTACTTTCCAGCTACYCCTTGCTGACAGGGCTGCAATGCAGGAAGTTTAAAATCACATCTGTTTATGCTAGATGAAACAACAACATATGACAGTGATGTGACAGCYTTTGCCACTTTTCTTGCAGCTGCTGTCATGCAAGTTGGAATGAATTTCAGGTTGCTGAATTTCTGCCTATTAGATCATAAGTCAAAGAAATTAACTGATCAGCCTCTTGAGCTGTTAAATGCAACTCTAGTTCATGATAAACTATGCCACAGGTGTTTGCTGTAGATAATTGCTTTAGATTTTTCTGACATTTACATCAGTTTTTAAGTTTTAAACAGCATTTTCCAAACATTGCTCTTAAGTTTTGTTTTCTTATTGATAGGGTTCTTGAAATTTCATGTTTCCAACAGATTTTTCCTAAAATCTGTTGGAAAAGGAAAAGCGTTCTCCACTTCCCCAGATATTTGCTTTAACTTTTATTTTCAAATAATCTGGTTTTGGTTAAAATTACTTTTTTGGATAAAAAGCACATAAAAATTTTAGCTGTCTACTCTGGATTGTTTTGGGAATGCTTCACTAGAGCAAACCAGACTGGACACAGAGTGTCATAACACCAACTGGCATTTACTTCCCTACTAGGTGAGAATTTAGGGGAAAAAAAAAAAAAAAAAGGATCCTTTCACCTGAGATTTTCAGAGCAGTCACAGTCTTACCAAGAGATCTCAGATAACAGAACAGGGTGGTCAGAGCTAGAGAAAGAATCTTCTGAGCTTGCCTGGCAGGGCTGTGTTGTGCGTGGGGTTAAATAGGAAGGACAAATTCCAGCCCTTTCAAAGAAAGCAGAAACATTTAAAGAGAGAATAAGAGAATATAGACGTGTCTCTCTCTCTCTCTCTCTTTTTTTTTTTTTTTGTCATTTCAATCATTTTTTTCCATTAAATCCATTTTACAACAATTTCCAAACGGTGAGYAGATGTTGTAATCACTCTGAATGACTTCTTATGAGCATCTACCAACGTGCCCCATTCAAACGGTAGATACCATGCGGTTTACCCTGCCACAAATAAATGATAATGAACATCTCTGAATACACAGTTAGCTGGTGAATAACGCACTAGTACATTAGTAGAAATGCTGCAGAGTGATTGGAAGCTAATTATTTATTATAATTGAGGGACAATTTAAAAATCCATGAGACTTTTATGAACATACTGGGATCACTTTTATGAAGACTTAGAAGACATTTATAAAGACAAATGAAGACATTTATAAAATGCACCTACGCTGTTTACATAGGATTTTTATAATTATTATAACCCCCTTTCCTGGACATAGCTCTATTGCTTCCTGTTAATAGTCGACAGAATTATTTGTCTTTGCCTTAGCTCTGGAGCCAGCAAAGTTATTCAGTGAAGCAGGTTGCTTTAACCTAGCAATGAGTAACAGTGATGGCAGGCCCATTTTAGTAAATGCAAACATTAAAACATTCTGAAAAATCTTTCACCTCGCTAAAAATTGATCATTTCTGACCGCTGCTTGGCTACCTGTAAAATTCACCTTAGGCATGTTGCATAATAAACTCTGCTGGGCTGTTTCCTCAGCTAGTGAAATTAATAAAGCTTTTCAAAACTAGACAGCTACCRGCAGAGAGTGAATTACTGCAACAAATGCAAAGAAGTAAGGCTGAGAACAAAACCACCTGGCTATCACTAAGGTCGTAGCCAAAGCCTAGCAGGCGCTGTACTGCCGGGGAACGGTACTTCCCAGAGCAAATAGATAATTTAAATAGATGGTGCAGCTAAGCTCCTGGCTTCAGCTGTGCCTCTGGGAGCCAGCTAAAACACACGCCAGCGGTAAAACTGAGGCAAAGATGCACGGACTAACCCCAGCGATGCTAAGGGAAGACCAATGAATCAAACAAAGAATTATGGTGAAAGCCAGATCCACTCTAAAATTTAATTCCAAGCACATAATTTGAAAGGCAGAACAGGATAAGTCAGATAGATTACTGAGGAATCATTAATGGAAAAAGTTATTTAGCTCGGTCTAAGCGGAGGTAGAGAGTTCTTGTAAGGAGCTCTGAGACTGACAGGGCTTGTCCTAGATTTCATTTTATTCCTTCTGCAATAACATCCACATACTGTAACATTCACAGTATTTTAGAAATGTAGAACATTTTGAAAACAAAGAGAATGTCCATGTGCCTAAAGCATAAAGTTTCTTGTGAACATTTGATATATGAGAAAGAAATGTGTTTTTCTAACGTCATCAGACCTGTTTTAAGTGTCCAAGACATTCATGTGTGTGTTCAGACCCGTGGCTATTTGCCTTTACCAAATCCTTCAAATCTTGTACCAGTACAATATTTTTGGTCATATCACAAAGAGATTTGGTATCAGTATACAGCATCATGAAGAAATAATTAAACATTACTTAAAGAAATGTGTTGGCATTTTCATATCCAGAAACTTTGGCAGAGCCTTGTATCCTTTTGTATTATATTTTTAAAATGTTTTTGCATGAGCTTTTAACTACGAAGGCCAGCAAAAAAAATGAATTTGATTTGAAACAATGCTATATGTGTTTAGATATTATAGAATTATTCTATATTCTATTCATTGGAATAGAATTATTCCAATGAGTTTATAAGCTGAATGCTAGCCAGTCAAACTTGCAGAATTATTTCTCAATAATACAGCAATATCATCTCCACCAAACTAAAAACTGTAACAAAATAAAACATGAATTCCCTCAGGGGCCATTTATAAGTGCCTTTTCACTTGCTAGCCTACATACCAAGCTAACAATCACATTAGACCACAAAATTCTGGTTGTTAGTGGATTCAATAAAAGATTTAAAAGTTGTGAATATTTTATAATTTGCTCACATTTAAAATGTAACTGGTACAGGAATGAATCTTCATATACTGTTACTCTCCTTCTTGGCTTATATGATCCTTCTGATGAAAGATCACTGTGTCAGACCAAATACGGAAGAACGCGGGGTATGTATCTTCTAAATTAAAAAAAAAAAAAAATCTAATTGGGGCCTATTTACCTTTCAAATTCAACAGATTCTTGGCCATCTGTTGCTGATAACATTGATTTTCATTCCTCTTGGCATCATACCTGCTAAAGTCAGTTCATATTAATGTCAGAGATGATGCATAAAGAATAAAAAAATATGGCTGTGTTTCAGCTACTGAGGCTCCAGAGGAAGAAATACAGTATTAAACCAGCAGATACCTGAATTCACCTAAAGGTCCTTGATCTTGTCTGTGCTTCAGGGGAAGCCTTCTGTTTCTATGTCTCTGAAGATTTAATGGTTGAATCAAGGTAGGAGGGGACAGCAGGTGTTTATTTTGAAGGTAAATATACTATTATGAATCTATTTATTAGTAACTTGTGGTCCAGTGATCGGCATGTGAGTATACAGAGACCAGGAAAGGCTGTGATGTACTGTGACAAACTGCAAAGTGGCACACTGATTGATCTGTGAGCCCAGTGGAGAAGCCAGTCAATACCAGTAAAATTCATGAAGTATTTTTTTGCTGCCAATTTCCTAGACACTCCGTTGATGCATACCAGAGAGCTAATGCTGTTAGCCAAGCTGTACGGTAGCATCTGCCACTTCCACAAATCAATCACTGGCACTGTAATGAGGAAGATGCCGTTTGGTTTCTGCAGCAGATGACAAACTGATCAGTAGTATCTCAGTAGTCACCATGTTCCTTGCAAGTATGAAGAATTGCGTGCTCACCTCATATTAGCCTTCATCCTTGCAAAAAAACCACGTACTGGCCTAGATGACTCGAATATGTGAATGTCACATATTCACAGTGTAAATTCCTTAATCACAATTTTATATAGTGRAGTTGACAGAAGACAGGTTCTCTGTGTAATAGCTGTATTTATCCGTTCTTCTCTGCACCTGTTTCTGTACACCAACCTGTCAACACTCTTCTGAAATTCAATTCTTATTTCTTGTCTCAATACGAGATGAAATCCTATATATACTACAGTAGGAGTGAAAGCAGCAGAGAAACRGGACAAACAAATCTAGCACCAATAAGCAAAAACCCTCCTTTCTTACTATTTCTTTAACTCCTTCCTTCTTTTTCTTCTGTATGGTTCCTCTGTTGGTTAATTTAGGAACTAATTCTGGTTTCAGAAAAACTCTCACTGTCTAGGGAAACAGAATTCAGTCCAGTGGTCCTAAAGTAACATGGCCTATTTTCTTTCACACTATGTAAAAACGAATTTAGCCATATACACCAACAGAAGCAAAAACCATGAGATTATATGATTTTTGCAGCRGATGAGAACACTCCATCTCTCCAATAACAAAATCTTTTAAAGGAAGYGCACAAAAAGCCCTTGCAACAGCCCTTCCAGGATAAAATAATGGGAGTTTTCATTCCCTGATTCAAATACCTCTGGGGAATTCACCCCAGCATTTCTGTAAAAACTCCCTGAGTCATCAAGCTGAGACTAAAAACTAACTGTAGGTCTGGAATTCAATGCTTTATGTTTCCAGTTCAATTTTCTAACCATTGGACCATCCAAATTCCCCCGAAGTCTTCCATGGTCTCGGAAAGATGCAAAAAGCTTTCTCACRGGAAAGCCAGGAAAGCCCTGGAACAGCCTGAGGAGGAAGCTCCTGCCCTCCTGTCAAGCACCCACCAGTGGAAAGTTGGCTAGCACTCTCAAGCATGGAGTTTTAACACGACTTTAAAACCTCTTCTTTACTGTTTTCATATTTACTTTTACAAATGGATATTATAGCTTTCCCCCTAAAGGTCAAATCCCTGAATGAAACTTGTTTGGGCAGAGTCTCAGAAGATAAGAGTGCAGAAGTCTGTCTTCCAAATCATCTGACAGAGATAAAGAGTAATAAAGTTCCTCTTGACCTGTAAACATGTTATGGAAGATGACTTGTGAGATAAGCCTCATTCGATATGGAAGAGGTTGGAACAAACTGAATGATGATTATGGACTTTCAAGGTTCCTAGTGAGGCCACAAAATAATTTTGTAGCAGAATAAAAGGTTGCCATGAGCAGGATCATTGCCTAGTTGTTTGTAGTGAATAATTCCAATGGGATGAAATTTCCACTCTTTTTAGGATTTATTTTTGAGGTGCACTCACTAACTGGCTCGAGAAAGAAAGGTGTGACTGTGCATAAACCTTTGAACACAGTTGTCACCAAGTTCACTATATGCTGAGGCTCAAGAAATTACCATCACATGGCCAGACCTCTGTTCTCCTTATCCTTAAAGACCCCGCCAAAACAAGGAGTCACATCCATCTCTCCATCAGGTGTGGCTAAATCCTGAGCAACATCTAGGAAGGGAAGTTCCTGCTCAAATGAGCTAAAATCTTCTCTTACCTTATTCCTTCCACACTTTCCATTTTCTGTTCTCCATCAAAAAGAAGAAAAGAGCAGAAAACATTATTGTCCCTCCACAGCAGCACTGACTTACTCCTCTTTTCCCTGCACATCTCCAGGGGTCTGACAAAAGGAAGAGGCTGAAGGGAGAGGGGAGCTTAAGAAAAATTTTCAGGAAGGACAGTTAGGACAGGAAAGGATTCACTGTGGGAAATTGTCTGAGGTAGAAGAAGGTAAACCAGGTTGAGGTTTTCATGGGCAGCTCAGTTTAGCAGGAAAAAATACAGACATGTCACAGAGTATATATTATTTGTTGCAGYAATCTTAGAAAATTTGCCCTACTTCAGCATGGGCATCTGATCTGTTGTACACTGGTATATACATTCAAAAGCAGCCTGGTTAACTCCAGTCTTTTCCCCTCACCTAGATAAATAAGCTGGTGCTGTAAAGCTTACATGCCAACTTTTTCAGACTTTTAGGGGATGTTCAATCACTGCTGAATTCATTTCACTAACTTTGCTGCTACGGGCATGACATGACTGTAAATGATATTTTTTCGCTTCCATTCACTTGGAACTCCTTCAGGCATATTAAATGGGCCACTAGTATTACAAGTGAYTGTAGAAAAGGTTAGGAGAGCATGAATGAGGATGTTAACATGTCCAAAGGAAAAAATGGGTACGGGAATATGGGAAAGAAAGAGTACAGAATAATAATCAAATTGTCAGCATTAATGTTCTGAAACTTTCTTTTGAAGGGAGATGAAAGGGAAGAATGAATTAAGTTTTTGGAGTAACACTTTTATCACATATCATTTCTGAGAGAATAATTACAAAATCTGAATAAATCAACAGTTTTCCTTTCAATGGGGCAGAGGACAGTAGCTTTATTTTTAAGCTTCAAAGTTAATTGATCATTTTCTCTAATTATCATTAAAGGTTAACATTTTTAGCATCCCCTCCTCAGCCAAACCCAAAAGATCTAATTTCAAGAGAGACTTTGAAAAGCTTTTAAAATTAAGAAATACCAGTATTGCCTCTGGTTTCAGAATATGACAGAACAGTTGTTAAACTGTGAAATTATATCACAGACTAAAGTAGGATTTTGGAGCCTACCTTCCTTCGATGAGATGGCACAATAAAAAATGTTTCAATATTATGCTTCTTCAAGAAACTATTCCTTTCATGGCCATATCCTGGTTCTACCTCGTAGTCCCCATTTAGGCACTCTAAGGTGGTCTTTGTTATATGAACTTTCCTGGAGAGAAAAATTGGATGTTGTCATTTAAAGAAAAGATACATTATGAGCTAGTTGCTACTGAAATACATTCCCATGCAGAAGATTATCACAGGCTCAAACTACATGCAAAAAATACTTTTTGTTGTAGAGCAGATCTGTGTTCTCAGCCAACTAGAAAACAGAAGTATTTTTACTATACACATTTTCTAAAATTAAACAGATGCTTTGAGCAAAGATTTATAATGGCTGGCTGTCCAAAAACTTGCAGAACTGTTGATTCGTAAACAGTGCAGGCCTGCACATCATCATCTGTATTTGGATGTTTTCTTAAATGTTTATCTAGCTGCCTGCTTGAGATAACAGCCTGCTGGTTGAAAYTTCTGACTTCACACTCTCAATCTCTGCATTCTTATTCCACTGCATAAAGGAGAAGGTTCCTGTTCTTCTCTCCCTGTTCCTCTTCACTGCTTTGACTTGTGCTGTTTGTTCATTTATTTGGCTCTCTAATCCACCGTGTTACGGCAGCACAGCCATCTTTGATACTATCCATGAGTTTACTTATTCCAAAAACTGTCTTCAAACTTTCTCCCCCAAATCCCTTAATACATGAAATTTCTTCCCAGAAGATATATGAAAAGCTAACTGCCTTCCTCTATTAAACACGTGTTCGGATTTTTTTCACCAGGAAGCTTTAAAGTAAAGAACATACCAAAATACACTGGCAAAACTGTCTGAGACTTGTATATATCTATGTATATAACAATGTCACTCATCTAAATGACAAAAATTAAGAGATTCCATTGTCTTCTGGTTCAGCAGAACATTATCTTGTAAAAATCAAATAGAGGATGGTAGGTCCCATTTTGAAAGTGACTTGCACACAAAAGCACACCTATGCATCTGCACAAAAGTGCACTGTGTGCACCTAAATGGCATCCAAAGAGTACTTAAAATCCCAAGACACGTCTCATGAAATGACTACAGGTTTATGCGCTGGCGTATGATTTGCACATCATCTTGCATAATTGAGTGTGTGTATGTGTGTATTCATACACACACAAATATACATACATATTTGTATATATAAAACGCATTAACAGACGTATTCTTGTTATAGCACACAATGAATTCTGGAACTCTTGTCTTGTAAAAGGAATAAGCCACACAATCCACATGTGTAGAGTTGCAAGGGAACAACTAGAGAGTTTTATGAGATTTTCTGAGGAAGGTCTAGCGCTGCCTCATTCCTACTCTTTAAAACTGGCAGCTTCAAACAAAGAGTTTGGAGAATGTTTATGTATTAAGAGAACTTTTTTAAAAAATAATTTATATCTAGTCTAATCTATTGTTAACAGAAATCTCAAGATCATCTGGAGAATCTCACAGGAGACATGACACAACACAGTGATAGCTCTTACCTGAGACAGTCCCTCTCAWCAATTGCAATTAAATTGCAAAATGCCTCAAAGAACTAAATAACTTTTTCATCCATATGGGTCCACAGTTCTTTCTCAGACTTACCCAGGCAATCCTCCAGCTTCCATTACATTGGCTAAAGTCACGTCATTTGACCAGACATCGTACTGCCATTTCCGTAGACCCAGGACCCCACAGAGCACCCTGCCAGTGTGTAATCCAACTCGCATGTTGAGATCAACCTCTGTGGCTTCTGCAACAGATCTGCAATAGATAGCATCAGGATATCGGTTTTTAGGTAATACRATTGCTCTTGATTTTTTATCTCTTTCTCTGAAAGTTAACACATGAATACATAACTGAAGAGAAAGGATCTTTTAAAAATCTCAGTTACTTTCAAAGCCCCAGTGGTAACTCTAAAGAACTAATTTTGCTGGTCATATTTCAAGTGCTGTTGAACAAAATCTCATCATTCTTTAATTTCTTGGCCCAACTGTGTTATGATTTTATCTACCAAACTTCAAGTAAAAGTCAAAGATATTATGTTTCTCTCCATTTAATCCAGAAAAAAGAGACAATGAAACAAGTGTGGTAAAGAGCTTTGTCATGAAACTTCACTGAGACTATAATTTTGGGGGGGAACTATAGTATTTGCCCCTTTTTCAGTATTTGCTATCATGCTCCTACAGAAACTTAGATATTTTACTGTGAGGCAAACAAAGAACTTTCTGGTTGCAACTCAAATGACTCAGAGACAGCCAGGTTAACTTCTGCACTTTCCTGTTTAGCTTGTGTCTCACACTTATTTACTTTTTCTTTCCCCTATCATAACTGTTTCTTTTTCTCATTGCCTATTTATCTTAGACAGGATGAGAAGTAACCACAAGGCAATTGCTGGAATCAAAAGAAGATTTTTAAAACTATCTTTTCGGGTTTAATTTTAGCCTGACAGGCAAACATGTTTCAGTTCTCCCACTACTCAAGACTGCTTTCAGCTCAGCATTAAAATGGACTACGTAATTCTTTATTTTTTTTTTAAACCAAAACCTCTGTTTATATGTCTCTTTATTATGATCTTAGGTTTACTGGCTGGTGGATTTTTCTCCCTCTAATGCTTTTTAYTAGACATACTTCATTCATATAAAGACTGTGCTTGACCCTATAACAGCAAAATGAATTTCATCATGAAGGATTTTAGTATTAAACAGTAAGGGAAAGATTGGTGTTGTGAGTAAAATCTAAACTTGAGTCACAAAAGACTTGCATTGTTTCTTCTGTCTTTTATTTACCACAGTGTGACTCAAGCCAAGTCACTTTTTTTTTCCCCCAAGCATCTCAGATTATCAGTTGTCTTGGAAGGTCTTTATTTAACAATTCACCAAATTTTTCAACTGATCGCTGTGCTACTGCTTGGGAACTGTTACAGCTATTAGCAAACACACGGAGTTGTACTGTGTCTTTACCTTTACGGTAAAGGTACTGTAAGCTTACTGTAAGTAAAGCTACTTTGCTTAGAGCGAAGGGCGCAGACTCACACTTTACCACTTTTAATGGTGTCTGCATGAAATCAGGTAGGCACTAGTCGAGAAGATAAATGAAAAAGCAGTGACTCCAGTTTACTATGCCGTAGCTAGCTCAGTTACCAAGTTATGGGAGTACAGGACAAACCAAAGGATGAAATCACTTCATCACTTATGATGTATCAGTGCAAGAACAGTAGATAAAAAGTGATTATAAATACTAATATCTTTCAAAAGCTGCTGCAAGAGTGGCCCAGTAACTACCTGTAGTTATGGATCTGCCCCTATAAATTACACCTAATCTTCAGAGCTTTTCATTGTGTAACTGGGAATGGAGGAATTAATTTGCAAAGTCACTGTAATAGGCACTTTTAATTTTGGTGCCACATTAAGGAAGGAATTTTTACCTCTTTGAATGGAGAACATGCTATAACTCTTATCCTATGCTGATTTGTGGACTTAAAAGGAGCCCTGAAGCTAATAATCTTACTCAGTACATGTAAAGATAACACTGGACATAAGTCTTTGCAGCTTTTTCTCCTACAGAGGCACGTGGCAGCAATTCCACAGCTAAGCTGCATTCCAGAAAGAAAAAAAATGAGGGATGAAAAAAACTAGCTAATCAGTGTAAAATTTAATTTCTGTAGATTTATATTCTSTAACAAATTTAAGAGGAGAAGATCTTAAACTGAGGCTCTGACTATAATTTTCTCTTGGCCTTCATTGGCTAATATCTTTTTCTAAATACCATCTATCTACCCTGGATTTGGCAGAGAGGTCTTGGAAAGAACTCTGCAATGATTCCAGGGGTATTTATTGTGTTTTTCTGATGTATAGTTGTACCTATTTAAATACAACTAATTATAAGGGTACACATGGCACAAGTCAAAATGTGGGGTGAGCTGAATGAGATTCTCGGTCTCAATTTAAGCAGAGAGCTCTGCAGCCACGAAATGAAGATGTACATATCATATCAACCATCACTAATGTGAGGAACATGGAAATCTCTTCAATTCCCATAGGGAATCTGAGCCTACTGGATTTTTTCTGGTCATGATTTATGCAACAGCAGAGAGAGGCTTATGCACAGCTTTCTAAAAGATTAAATATTTCCTTGTCCTATTTCTACCCAGCGCCGTCCTCTCTCTTTTCAGGATCTGCTTCCAGTCAAGCCTTAGAACAGTCTCCAAAGAGTCCTAAAATGTCGCTACCTCTGAGCTGTTGCAAGGGTTGCTGTGTACAGAGGATGCTCGACAAATTCTCAAGGAAAAGAAAGGAACTAATAATATATGCCGCTCAGCAATAACTTAACCTTTGTATCTTCACATGGGCACGTGTTTTACTCTTAGCAGACTTACCTTATACCAAGACCATACCCTGCAGCCAAAGTGCTTTAGGATTAGGGCCTTGTTACCTGCCTGTATTTGATTACACGATTAAGCAGCTGTGTAATTATCTTCACTGATGTATCTGCAGATGCATGAATATAGGCTTTTCTCTATTCACAAATTAATGTTAAAAGACTTTTCATTTTAAAAACTTCATAAAAATTCAGGCTAAAGGTAACTGAAAACAGGTATCAAACACCAGTAAAGAACTGCCAACACTGTTCTTCATTCCAGCTGGTTCCAGAGGTTGTGGCAGGGGAGCCTGATGTGGTTTTAGACATATGAATATCACAATAGAAATTAAAAAGAAATGAAAAATACAACATGACTGACGATACTTCTGTTAAAAAAAACTAGACCGTCTAATGCACTAACAGACAAGGAAGTAGAATGTGAAAACATTTTGTTTTGAACAAAGCATTTCTAAAAGTTGCCAGTTAGAAAAAAAATCTAAACTGATAATATTGATAATACAACTCTAAATGTTTGCCAGAAACTACAAAATGTTTCAGTGATGCTTTCATTGTTAATAAATTTGGGTAGGAGAAAGCTCACAATGAGTTCACTGAACTTTTTGAATGTACTTTGAATATTTGCGTGCCCTTTATGCAATTTTTTTCCATGAACATACTCCACTGAGTAATGAAAAATGAGCCATACAAAAAGAATAGGCTCCCAAGTATAAAATCAGAACACTTCTATCTTGTTTCACAATTATATTTCTAATGAAAACCAAAATTTCTGTATGAAAATGTCACAAAAGTATATAGTAAGACATTTAAAATTATAAATACATTTGTGAAAAAATAGCAGCAATTCAAAACAGCAGCAATTCACAGACAAATCATGAATAGGAAAAGAGAGAAGTTTCTCAAATAAACTATGCACTATAAATTATTCACACTTAAGCTCAGATATTACATGCTCAAAGGTTTCCCAAATGTTAACACAGAACGAGGCTCAGAAATAAATGGATATTTCAGAACAGTTTCTTTTTAAACCAGTCTGTAAGAGTCTATGCAAATGACTTATAGATAAACATCTACTCTGACAAGTCTTCTAACAAGCCTTTAAATTTTAGTTCTCTATTTAGCTATAAATATTTTATGCGCTGCTACAAGCTATCAAAGTGATTTAGATAAACTGTAGAACAGCTATGTAATGTAAACACATTTCAATAGACCTGTGCTCAATCTGAAGCAATAGAAGGAAAAAATAAAAGCTCTGTATCCTGTTTCTCGTAAGTTATTTAGGGTTCTTTTTAAGTCCAAAAATATCTGCATAGAAGTAGCTGTTTCCTGGTAAAAGCATAAACAAGCTTTTCAGTTCACTTAAATACATTTGCTTTTTATGCATGCAAAATTCAGAGAGATACTAGAGCTCCTTAATCATAAGGAATTTTGCCCATCTCCCTAAATACTGCTGTGACAGTTCCACTTCAACATCATCAGGAATTGGTTAGTTCTTGGATATTTATGGCAAAAACTATCTTTCCATGAATTGCTCCCAGATTATTTGGAAGCATTTGAATTAACTTGCTAACCACTGCAGCAGCAGCCACGACTGGGAAGACCTGCTGTTAATGTTCTCTTAGAGGGTACAAACAAAACAACTGCCATGCAATTAACAGATGTATAGTACCCTGCATACCCATTTTTGAGAGGCAGATAGCTTAAAATAGAGCAATAAGATTCTGAATGGCAAGAATAGAGTATCTGGAGCCTATACAGGAGTTTATTACTGGGGAGGGAGGGCAGCACTCTAGCCCACAGCATCAGTGTCATGGAGTAGACTTACAGCACACGCCAAGAGGATGCTCAGTGCTACCCCAGAGTGCTACTCTCCATTCAGTGGAAAATCCAAACAAGGGAGCAAAGCTCTCACAGAAACCTGTTTTCATCCTTTTTGCTCTCACTGCCTAAAACCAACCTCAGGTGGGAGGCTGCTCCGAGAACAGAGGTGGAGTAAGGGGAAGTAAACACAGGAAATGGTCATGGATGGGATCACCCTGGACACAGCAAGGGGCTAGTGGCATTTCTCAGACTATTGCGACACCAGGCTAGCAGAGAAGTAGGAAGAGGAGCCTCTCGGGAGGTAGCAGGGGTCTCCCACAACTCCAGCACCATGTACCTTGGCACTTACTGGAGGTCAGCCATAGGAACAGGAAGAAGGTGGTTGACCTAACCTCAGAAGGGACCATCAGCCTAACCAGCTGCTGTTTATCCTCAGTCCCCAAMGTCCCTCTTCCAACACCTAATTTGGCCTTGGAGGATACAGTAAATAAGCAGAAGAGGCCACTGGAGACTGCAGCAGCTGTTCCCCACTGCCACCCTCAAGGTGCTACTGCTTCTGCAAGGCCACAGCCATACTCGAGGGCTGTTAGTGCTGCCAAACACGTGGACTTCCCCCTTCTCCTGCCTCAGTGATGCTAGGCCCTGTTGTCCTCTCCTCTATTTGTTTTCCCACAAATCATGGGTCACATTGGCYCTCTCAAGTGGTTAAGTCTTGTTTTCTGAAAATCTTCGTTATCCCATTTCTGCTTAGCTGTAGCTGTTTCTCCCACTCAGATTTTTGGGGAAAAATATTGCCTAGAATCACACATTTCCCCTGGATGCGGCTCTTCTGCAGCATGGCAGCAGACAGCTAAGACAGAGAGCAGTGCTAAGACTTTCTGCAGTGCTGGTGAAGTCAGCTCATGGAGGACTGCCTCCTCCCCATCTGAAAATGTATGCATCAATTGCTGATTCTCCCAGAGCTTGAGATCAATGCAATCCTCCCAGTCCAAACTTTTCCTGGCCCAGGATCTCCGGAAAACTGGGAGAAAAGCCATCACAGCACTGATGACACTGAGAAAGTTACTGCCTGTGTTGCTTCCTCAGATAAAAGATCAGGAAGGAAAGCTCAGGGTATTTTGCCTGGGCTTTACTGAAGTGACTGCTGCAGGTCCTCTTTCTTCCCCAGTGCCTTTGGTCAGCTGATGACCACACACCTTGGGTAAAAGACAGTTCAGGAGTTAGCCTCCACCACGTCACAGGCAAACAAGCAGGAGCAGAATGTGCAGGTGCAGAAACAAGCCCGATTTCCATTTGTGAGGCTTTAGATAGATGACTGACTGGTGTCAGCACCAGTGATATTGTCCCCTACATGACTTAGAGAAAAGGTGATCTGCCTGCTGGCAGACCCTACAGAGGTGCCCAGGGTCCAGAAAGCAAAGGTTCATAGAAGCTTTCTTCCAAACCTCTCCAAACTCCAAATGTGTAAGAACATCCAATCCAGGGGACGAGATTAGATCCATCCCTAAGTAAGCTCCCCCTTGCTAACATTATAGGTGAAATCAAAGTATTCAGCACCAACTGCTACAATCTACTGATGTGCTCCTGTTGTGCCAGGCTACTTGGCATAGCTAGTGATCCAGTTAGTTGTGCAGTTCCCTCTGACTCACTACTAAAAAGACATCCCAGTAAGATGCCAAGGGAAAAAGTTTCACAAAATGTACCTTATTTATGATTATCTGAATGATTGCAGCATCCCGTTACACTTTCCAAAAGCTTGCGGATGTTAAGCACAGTATTCTGGCCCAGTTCCAGATCTAGGATTTATGTTGTGCTCATCCAGAGTTTCTCCTTATTTTCAATGGGAAACATTACAGTTCATTTCTTGCCCTGCAGCATTACTGCGTGCATTTGAGTAACTCCCATATTTCCTCTCCTAAGAGGTTACATTTCTGGATTGAGCAAAAGGATTCTTTAGGTATTTTGGCTAATGAAGTGCTCTGGAAGGAAAGACAAATGATTGTTAAAAATGTAAAAATTTCCTCCCTCTAAAACAAGCCAAAACTAGAATTCCAGCCATTATATGTGTGGATGGGAAGAGCTTGGTAGCTTGGTAAAATTTTAGCTCATGGCAATTAACTTACAAATATATCCATTTAGAAAGCAAAATATTGTAGCAAATTGACTGGAACCTTCAAATGTGACAAGAAATTTAAATAAGGTGAAGAGCACACTTGGCCTAATAGTCTGTTCAAAACTGAGGTGAAGACGACATCTGCCACATTAGAGATGCTAATGAACACGAACATTTTAATTATATTACTAACACAATCTGACAGTAAAAACTCACCTGACAAAAGCAACATAGATCATATCCAACACTTAACTCCAACTTAAGAGCTGCCATGATCATTTAAGTGACACTGAAGTGGAACAAACACCTGGCCTGTATGGATGCACTGACAAAAAAACTCATTGGCAACACAAATTCATTTGGAGAATAAACAGAATGCAACACAATTACCAAGGGGAGGAAAAAAAAAAGAAAAAAGAAAAAAAAAAGATTCCTGTAATGATTCTGGTCTGATTTTAATTATGCCCTTGCAAAAACTTTGTGGAAGGCAGATGAAATTATGAAGACTAAGTTTTTTGTAATGTTCTTTGAAGACTACCTTGAACCTCTTAATAAGGAGCTACTGGAGAGAGTCCAGCATAGGGCTACGAAGATGATCAGAGGGCTGGAGCATCTGCCCTATGAGGAACGTCTGCGAGAGCTGGGCCTSTTCAGCCTGGGGAAGAGAAGACTAAGGGGGGGGATCTTATTAATGTGTACAAGTAYCTGAAGGGAGGGTGTCAAGGGGACGGGGACAAACTCTTTTCAGTTGTTCCGTGTGACAGGACAAGAGGCAATGGGCAGAAACTGAAGCACAGGAAGTTCCACCTGAACGGGAGGGGGAATTTCTTCCCTGTGAGAGTGACGGAGCGCTGGACCAGGTTGCCCAGAGAGGTTGTGGAGTCTCCTTCTCTGGAGATCTTCAAGGCCCACCTGGATGCAGCCCYGTCTACCATGCTCTAGGTGACCCTGCTGAGCGGGGAGGTTGGACTAGATGATCTCCAGAGGTCCCTTCCAACCTTACTGATTCTTTGATTCTATGAATAAACAAAATAAGGCAACATTCTGAGATCATACTCACATACAGTACCATATTCAAGGATACTTAAACTATAGCTACCCATGGGATGAAGTGAATATTTTCACGGAAAGCATCAATTCCTAGGAATTCATCATAACATTCATCTCAGTCAAATCATAGATCCATTGTACACTAACAGCTTGAATTGTAGCACTAGAAATTTCTGTTCCTTGATTTCCTGGAAACTGGAAAAGTCAGTGATACTTATGTCTGTGATAGGTACATTCGGTTGATTCATGAGATGAATCATAACTCAAATGATTTGACTTATCTCAGAAAACATGACAAGGCTGTCACTAGGGATGATGACTTCTAAACATACATTGACAATTTCAGGGCATGTTTTCTGCATTAGGGTAAGCAGGCTTTTAGAAGACTACCAGCTAGCACCCAGCTCTGAGACTGGATGAAAGGGGACACTTAAAAAACAAAAATGACTCTCTATATCATGGGAYTGATAAATAGTAACATCTAAAAATTGTACAAATGGAAAGTCGGMTGCTTCATTTCAACTTTACCATCATAAGCTCTTCTCCTTTTAATTT
The DNA here is from genome assembly GCF_003343005.1 of Rhea americana. Lineage (NCBI taxonomy): Eukaryota > Metazoa > Chordata > Aves > Rheiformes > Rheidae > Rhea > Rhea americana. The sequence continues at coordinate 855,299 of NW_028186360.1, read as the reverse complement.
GCTTATTATATTTTCAAACAAATTCATTTGGGGAAATCTATCTTCTAACTTCAGTCTCTGTGAAGGAGGGAAGAAGTTTTTTCCTATTTTTCAGCAGAATCTGCTTACCAGTTTTACAGAATCACAGAATGGGTAAGGTTGGAATGGACCTCCGGATATCACCTAGTCCAACCTCCCTGCTCAAACACAGTCACCTACAGCATGTTTGACAGGATTGCATCCAGGTGGGTTTTGAATATCTCAAGAGAAGGAGACTCCACAACCTCTCTGGGCAACCTGTTCCAAGTTTCTGTAGTTCTCTGCAAAACTAGATTAGCCATATGATTTTATCACCAAAAGATCTGCACCTTGAATCCAGTAATATCTGAACAGATGACACTCCACTTGCAGTAAAAGAAAAAAAAATATTGCCGTTAAGGGCAACAGTACTCGGAATTTACCCTCTTTTCATTTTCTAACATAGGCAGAAAAGACACATTCATTTGACTAAGAGAAGAAATACGCACTGAGCCAGCATCTTACAATACTCACGCTACTAATTCCTCATTTACAGGGGTAATTCATTGTGCTTATGCACAAAGGATGCAGAAGAGATCTTAAGCCATTCAATCTCAATAAAACTGATGATAATAACCTTGATAATAACTAATAACTTCATAATAAGTAATAACCTTGACCATTCTCCATCTTGCCCTCTCCTATCATGTTCTAATTTCCAGATGAGAGTGACGCGCATACCCTGCAATCTTTTCCAATTTATAAATCCTGTTAAAATGGCAAAACTGCCAAGTAATCATCTTTGACCACAACTTCTGACTAAACGTGTCTAGATAACACACAACAGTCCATTTGCTTAGAATCACAGAAGAGTTGAGGTTGGAATGGACTCTTGGAATCATCTTGGAATCAAACACTCCACTCAGAGCAGGGTCACCTATAACAGGCTGCCCAGTGCCATGTCCAGTTGGGTTTTGAATATCTCCAAGGATTGACACTCCACAAGCTCTCTGGAGAACCTGTTCCAGTGTTCAACAATTCTCACAGTAAAGTAGCTTCTGCTCATGTTTCAGTAGAATTTCTTGTATTTCAGTTTGTGCCCATTGCTTCTTGTCCTGTCACTGGATACCACTGAGGAGAGTCTGGCTTAATCTCCTTTATTACTTCCCATCAGGTATGTATACATACATACATACACACACACACACACACACACACACACACACACACACACAAAATCCCTTGAGCCTTCTCTTTTCTAGGATAAACAATCCCAGCTCATTCTTTCTTTTTTACTTCAACTTCTTTATTGAAGCTTACATTATCATGACAGCAGACAATAAATTCTAACATAAAAAGAGAGTATGTTTCATATTTAATATTAGTAAAACTGTAAAACTGAAATATTCAAACGGGAAGTAGTTACATCAATACCTTATTTGTATACATGAAAGACCACGCAGCTACTGAAAAAATGATTAACTTAAGGCTTAAAAGAGGATGAGAGCAGCAGCTATAGCTTTCCAGGGATTTAAAAATAAATAAATAAATAAATAAAAGTAGTCCATCGGAAACCCCAGAAAGTGCATACAAGGCCTGTATAGGCCTATGCTTCCAAAGTGCAAGGCTTCCTTATAAATGGAGCATTTCTCTACCACAGGAAGAACATGTGCATATGTGACCTGCATGCTTGAGATCTCCTTTATATTTCAGGATTTCTTTCTGCATGCATCGAGCTGTTAAATACTCTATTTTGTTGTGTTTAAAGGGAGTAAAAGTGGCTAAAATGGGTTTGTTTAGGATTTTATAATACCATAGATTCCAGTGTSTTTCATCAGTATTACAATCTTAAAAAGATGATAGGAATTTATATTTAATGGACTCATTTACTCAATTCTTAATACTACAAAATATTTTACAAATGGGCATTATCATAAAAATACCTGGATATGGCTGAAAATAAGAATCAGTCTTCAGTTATATTAGGTTCTTCCATCCTTTTTTTCTAAGCTTTAAAGTTGTCTTCAAAGAAAGTTTATCAGATTCAGGTAAACATAAAAGTTTAAGGTTCATATGAAAGTACCAAAATRCATGTTGATGTTCATGTTCCCCACAGTTTGGATAACCAGCCATTACTTCCACAGAGACAAACCCAATTCTCAAGAGCAAAACTTACAGTAAATTTGCTATATTTTTCTATAATACCAAACCTCTCCACAAAGGAAGATAATCTTGATTCTGAAAACTGTTTTGTGGATGCAGCTGTATATATGTTCACACACWTTCTCAAATACAAATGGAAGACATGGAATCTATGGTGTGGCAAAAGTTTTATCAGAATAAAAAACAAGGTGGAATTCTCCTAATCCAAGATATGGAAATTCGTGAGAAATCTCCCTTTTAATTTTTCACTGACCAAGACCTGAAACTTGCTTTTCTGTTTCACGAAGAAAAATGAATAATCATTTATTTTAGTAATAAAAACTTATTGAATACATGAGGGGGTGAAAATTCCATCTCCGAGATGAAGAGGAAATATTTCTGTGGCAGGCTGATTTACATGCAACAAAACATGGCAGTTGCTTAAGATCTGCTTAAAAATTAAGAATTTTATTGCAAGTGTCCTTGCTGGTGTGGGGGGAGAGGAAGAGGATTGATGAGCACAGCAAACATGAAACAAGTTACATGACTGATACTTTTATCAAATGGCTCAAGTACTACGTGGTATCACAAGAACATAGAAAGATAAAGACTAGAAGACAAACTGAGACAAAGAAAGCAACATGCAGCAGTAATGTATAGATTTATCAGATTATTTCTTTAATATAACACTCAAATGTTACTGAGGACTAGCTGGAATGGTAAAATGTATAATTTGAATTCCTAAGCTCACAGTCTTGTGTTTGTTTATTCTATTGAAATATTTTTCTTCTGTATTTTAATCTATTTTTAAATTGAGATTACACTGTGGCCTCTTTACCTCTACTGAGAAGGCAGAGCATTTCTGGTGTGCAMTGCAGAAATATAGGGATTAACTGAGGGGAAGCAGAACCTTGAATCAACTCCTGATTCCCARAAGTCCAGCTAACATCAGAGAAAAAGGAAAATATAGGCTATTGGAAACAGTAGCCAAACACTTCCAGCTACAGAGCAGCCTAAGGCCCCTGATGTGACACACTTGCACATTGCCACTCACACAGGATATGCCAGAAAAGCAAGTTCATCCCAAACATAATAGCACTATGCTAACCAGCATTTATTTATATATAGACTTAATATGTGTGTGCACTCCCTCCTATAGCCTCTCTATAAAACACCCAAGCACAAAGCAGGACGTTAGTGAAGAGATCTGCCATCCCTTATTCCCTTCCCTCCTATGTAATGAAATATATTTCCAGCTCTTGCTGAAAGCTGGAACCTCATTCACAGTTCTCTCACATTCACACTTTCCCTTTGCTAAAGTGATGATCAGCACAAAGCTCTCAAGCATTAAAAAATTCTTCTGATCAGCAAAGTGAATTTCACATTACATTTCTGAAAAGGAAAATAAAGGTTTAAAATGACATACAGAAAAGAGTAATCAGCAAGTTATCCTTTGGGAAATATAAACAACAAGCATATATCAGAACTGGCTTTGAATTTACATACTGCTGTGCAAGATGAACWGTGTTATCCCTGTAAGACAAGAAATTCGACTTCCTTCTTCATGGCAAATGATAATAGGAGTATTTCATGCTTTCCCAGTTTCTATCTCCTAGTCTGTATGKTCATGTGTCTCTACATACTCACACTTGTACACTTTTTCCTCATAGTGATTAAACGGAGTGGAAAATCAGTGCCTAGAACGACCCTGCACAAAAACAGCATACTGTGACCTGAATTTAACAGTGTGAATTGTTAGCTGGGCAGTGCTAGCAGACACTGCTGTTTCTCCAAAAATACACTTCCTGAACGCCACAGAGAAGTYGCTGTGACGCTCACGTCTGACTTCACCGTAGGGAATACTTACGTGATGGTGTCAATCATATCCAGTCCCATTTCAACACAGCAATGGGCATGATCTGTTTTGGGTTGGGTCAATCCTGATACACAGTAATAACAGTCCCCTAGGATTTTTATCCTTCTGCAGTGGTTTTCCTTTAATAAAAACAGAATGGGAAAAGTTTTACTTTTTAGACAAATATTCTAATATTTACAGGAGATCTTCTCCAATTATATGAAATCATTCAGGTAATCCTCTTATTTTCAAATTAAATAGTCTAGAATTCATGAAATTTGGATTCACTGCACAGAATTGACATATTGACATATAAATATGTATGTATATATATTTGTGTAAGCACACGCATGCATATGTAGACAGATATATATATACTGGAGATCAGCCCAGCACTATTCAGTACACATGGGGTACCACTCATTGACATTATGGCTGTGAACAAAAATGACCAAAATGAAACACTATCTATTCTATTCCTTTCATATTAGGCCAATCTGAATTCAAGATTTGCCATGAGACTTTATGTCTGTATAGATTCAAACCAAAAGCCCGAAGACAAACACCTGATTATTGGGAAAAGTTCATATTGTTAAACCCTATTGGGAAAATTTTATATTCTAAAGTTGTAGGTCTTTCATTCAAATCCTGCTCCAGCTTACAAGGGAAGATGACCTATTTATCTCTGACGGTACACACAGCTGTGCATTACCAATCCATAAATCACAGTTTACAACATAGCATGCTCATTCCCAGTTGCAATATGACACACTCGGAGATCGGAAGATAAATTCAATGGTAATGAAAGGTGACTGTATCTCCTACTTACATACAGTGTAAATTTTATAGCCAGAGAGATATGGCTAAATCTCTCAGGTTGTGAAGTGATGATTTTTGAATTAGCCCGAGCAGAAAGCTCATTTCTCCACACAGAGCACATAAAGTGCCTTTAACAAAGTGTTAAAGTGGGAGCACTTCTACAGTGTCTGCCTTACACATACCCAAGAGAGCCAATGGTCCTTTCCTAGTCACTTCTGCACACAAGTTTACTACTTACTTAGTCAGAATACTGAAGAAACCTAAATATCTGGAAATTCAATGCAATTTTACTGTACTGCAGCACAGAGAGCTATAGAAACTAGTAAAATATGAGGTGACAAGAGTAAGTGATGGTATACCTTGAAGCTATGATATGTCAACTTCTTCCCCATTTACAGTCTGGCACAAAAAAGTTAATGACCTGGTTAAAGGAATACACCTTAAACAGCCAGAGCTCTGCAGATAAGTTCGCTGCAAAATTACCTGGTTTGACTATGATAAGAAAGGATTAATAAAAACTATTTTATTTTCTCCTGAAGCAGTGTGCTATATA
>NW_028186360.1:839498-849868 GCF_003343005.1 Rhea americana | reverse complement strand
AAAAAAAAAAAAAAAAAAAAAAAAAGGGTTTCAAAACGTCTGAAAAAAGGGGCCTAATCATACTAGTTCAGCTTCCCATATGACCACGTGTTCTCATTCGGAGAATCAAAGGCTTCCTCATTTGACCACACTCTCCACATCACTACCCGCGTCCCAGCTCAGAAGGAATGGTTGCGTCTGCAGCGAGCCCTTTCTCTTGACATGCCATACGCAAGAAGTCAGGGCTTCTTATCACACAGCCTTTCAGCTGCAGGCGTTCACACGCCTGTCTTCTTTACAAATGTTTCTGAATATTGAACATATAATATAAAATAATAATTACCTCTGTTCAGGCCTGGAAGAGGGGATGCAAATGCTGTTTGAGGAAAATTGTCTGTCYCTTTTTTATCCTGTGTATATTAATTAAACAGGAAATCCACATCTTGGATCAAAAAAAAATAGTTTTTTGAGTAGGCTTAACTAGCAGCAAAGGTTTTTTGGAGAGTGTCTGCTTAACATTTCTTTAGCTGTACAGTAGGGCTTTAAATATACCACAATTTATCATTCCTAATACATATTTTAATGAATGTGAGCATAAGTGTTCTGGAAGCATTATCACTGAGGCCTTAGGGTATTCCTCCAGCCAATCGCCAGAAAACATCTCACAGATTTTACTTGGAGTTTTACTTCATTATTCTGAGATCTTTGGTTAAATGGTATTATATAAGTAAAAGAATTATTGATACAAACAAGTAATATTCAGATCTCAAAATCCAAACAGGCCTTCCAACTCAAGATTTTTGAATAGAAACCACTATTTTTTTTAACAGAAATCAGTAGGTTTTCTAGTTCAAACCACTAAATTACACTGACAAAATAAGCCAGTTTTTAAAAACTGAAGCCAAATTCTGAAGTAGTAGAGAGTACTTAGTACTTAATGCTGAAACTTGCTCTCCATAATAAATCTAATTTTGGTCCACATCTTACAGTCCTCTATAAAGCCCTTTTCATCTTCAAATTTGGTGTACACAGTCTGTGGCTGGCCAACAATTGTTTGATGCAACTGAAAAACATTCAGAAAACCAATTTCAATAATTTAGGATCAGAGTATACATGCGTTAATCAATCAGCAATTGACCCTCTTCAGTGTCTACCTGCAAAATAGCTTATTTCAAAAAACCTGTTTTTCTTAGAGATCTTACCATATTAGACAGCAGCAGAGTGGATTTGATAAAGGATTACCCCAAACTACTCTGGCACAACACAGCCTAGCAGACTGGTAGGTGTTTCAAGAAAGCGAAATCAGGACAGAGCTTGATCTATATCCACTTTTCCAAGTCACTTCACTACTTATGCAAGAGAAAAAGGAAAAGGAGGACTAAAGTATTTTCTGGGGATGTATTCATTTTGATGGAGAATGTATGGCTAAATCACTTGCTGTCTTTGAAATCATCACTGTTCTTATCAGATGTTACCCTCAGTGTCTTCATTTTTAACAACCAGCTAATATTCAGTAATCTCTGGCAAAATTGTTTGTTTTCTTATTCTCACCATGTGAGGCTGATTTCCAGGAAGGATAAGCAGTGCAGCTTTACAAGAACATTTTTTTTAAAGATTGATATGCAAATTAACAAGACAAATCCTTTTCCTCTGTTTTGTTTCCTCAGCAACTTCCAAAAAAGCCCATGACTCAACAGTATTTCTCAGTWTTTGGTGCTATGAGATGAATTCAAGTGTGATAGTTATAAATTCCAGTCACAGCTGATATAAGCAATGTCTATTTAGAAACAGCTGATAATTTGGTTTTACACACACGATAAAAAGCCCCCAAGATCRCTAGCATTTCCAGTATGCTGCATTAGTCAGGCAGCTTGCCCACCTGCAGCGTCTCACTGCATTATTACCAAACTGATCTGCAGAACTGCCCCTGGCTAAGACAGAATTTGCAGAGCATCCTTTAAAGTTAAGAGCTTTCTTTACACTTCGGCCAAACACTTTATAAACCAGTTCATCTCTGTCCATTAGGTAAAATGGGGGAGCTTTCTGTATCAAAGAACTCTGCTGGTTTTGTTGTTGTAGGATTTTTTTTTAATATATTTTGCAAAAAAAGAAAAGTAAAGCTTGTCAATTTAAAATGTAAAACTGAAAATCCAGACCATTAATTCTTTATCCTTGTACTCCACAAGTTAATTTTTTTTTTCATACTCTAAGAATAAGGATTATTAAAAGCAAAATAAAGGGAAGAGAATTTACAGGCTGTGATAAAAAGACCATCTCAAAGCATTGAGATGAAAAAGTTTAAGGAGTTTTCAGTCCTTTCTCAGCAGAACACACAAGTGCACAACTAGGTGTTCTTTCAAACAGTGATAYTGTGTTTGATAAGTGCTTAGTTTTTTAAATAGAGACCCTCCTCAAATGCCATATTCTAATAATCCAGAGACATTTTTAGACCTTTTATTGTTGTTGCTGATGTTACATGAATAAATCCAAAGGCAAAGATGCTCAGAACATTATTTTGTTTCTTGTAATACTGTGTGGTAGAAGAACAGCCTCTTCAAAGCTTTTGTTTATTATACAGATGGCAGCTACTAAAGGGGGAAAGAGTCCTTGCTCTGCCCTCTGCCACTGCAACAATCTCTTTATGTTCTTTACATATTTGTGTGCTGTCATAGTATACGAGCACCTATCAAAGTGAGTCAAAGAAAGATCAAGTATACAACAACTAAAATGAACAAGATTTTAAAAGCTAAACATCGAATTTCTTTCTCTCTTAACTCTATTAGCTGCAGAGGAACTACATCAGGGATGAATCTGACCGTGTGACTTAATTACAATATATTTTATGTTTGTTGTACACATCCATCTCCTTTTCCGCARGCCTCCAGCAACATGATTTGTGGGTCTGCTCTTCAAACTTTTATTGTCCTGCCCTTCTGGAATCACAGTCTATGAGAAGCAGGAATTTTATTTATCTATAAATTAGAAACACATTTCTTTACTGTTTCTCCTAATACAACCAAGCTAAGGCACGTCAGCTCAGGTACATAAAGAGCTGCTTCACCATATTCAGCCAACTTAGACTTAGCTATGCTCTTCAGAGCAAAAGAAAAGATTAAGAGAGCCTATGAAAAGAAGTAGATGTAGATTATAATTTGTTTAACTCAGACCCTACCAGTCTTGCACCCTCTCCTTGAATGCTCTGGGACCTGATCAGCAGTAATATTCAGTTCCGCTTAGGCTAGAGAAGCRTGAACAAGAGTTTAGTCGCTACCTCGGATGCCTAATGACTACAAATCCAAAAACAACATGCATAGAGGTTCAGTTATTTAAGCATTGGGGTAAAAGGCAGGGAGTCTATTAGGTATGGACTTGCACTGAAGGCCTCACTCTCTCAGGGGAAGGCTCAGGTATCCTCACCAAACCTCAGACTTTTGGACACAGGCTTCTGCTTTAGTGAGACCTCTGGGTACAGCCCTGGCATAGCTGCAAGGCGTTACAAGAGCAGCTCCGCATACAGGGGAGAGAGGTGCTCTGCCAGTGCAGGGAGCAGCTCCCGAGTTCAAAACTCGGCCTCCCTCCCCCCACCCATTCGTTGTCTGCAATTGCTGCAATGAGGGAAAGAAAAACATTTTCCTACTCCCAGGAAAGGACACTATTAACTCAATGTTTCCTTCACCTATCAAAGATGTCTTGGAGAGAGGAAAAGCACCAAAATGAAAATCTCAGATGGCTCAATTTCTCACTGGGAGTAGAAGTACCTCCAGGAGTGATAGTGGTGCACTATGGAGGATGAAAAGGACATTCATACCACTCTCCTGGTCCTCAAGACGCTGCAAGGAGCTTCAACCCTGTGGCAAGCCAGTACCACAGAGAGGGAAAGAGCCCATGGTCACCTCTCTCATGGACACAGTCAGTGAGCCAAAGGAAAGATCAGTGACCCTGAGGAAGGAGTTATGGTACAAATATCTTCACGTTCCTTCTTTCCTTCTGTATATTTYTTGTGTTTCTCCCTTCTTAGTTTATCAGTTGGTTTCCTTTCTGAAAGCCCCGTTCCAGAACCTCCTCTGGGCGGTCTGTTGTGCTCAGAGCTCGACTGTTTGTATCGGGCAGACAAAGCCATTCAAAGCTGTAGCTCAAATAAATGAGCACGGCACCACRGATTTCAGTGGAACTACACTAATTTATACCAGCTGTCCCTCTGCTCCTCAGGGACCCCAGACCCAACTGAAACATCAAGATCAAACACATTACTGTTACAGTCCTTGCTTAGTGATTACAGAATAAAATGACTATTAGGAAAAAAAAAAATCCCTCTTAACGCCCCCCCCTTAAATATAAATAGCAATAAAATGCACTCAATATTTATCTGTCTTCACAAGCTTCACCCTATCTTCACTTAATGTTGCTTCCACAGAGCTCAGTGAAACATTATGATTAGGGTGAGAACAAGATAAAAGTTACCACTGTTATCAGTCTATCTTATTTTCAGTGTACTTAACGTATTCAACGTATTTAAAATCTATAGTATGTYATGCCAGAGTGCTATTAATCTCAATAGAAAATTGGCTTAGAAAGCTTTGAATCACTCTAGACGTTAGCAGTTTATCTATATTACAGAACTGTACAAAGACACTAAAAGAGACTTGCAGAATGAACAGTATTTTCTATGATATTTTCTAAAGCTGGACTTCTTCCTTTATGCAGAGATATAATGACTCAYAGTTTCAAATGTGAATTTACTTTTCACCTTTGAAATTATTCAGAAGTCTGTTTTGTCCACTGAGTGCAATTGAACACCAAACCAAGTTATTAAGCACAGTGAATTGTGAAAATGAGAAATCCTTTGCAAGATATCGGTTTATGTTCTTGATATTCATACTTGCCACACTAAATTTCCTTACAAAATTAAGCAAAACAAAAAAAACAAAAAAAACAAAAAAAACAAAAAAAAACAAACAAAAAAAAAGAGAACCCAGTGAAAAACCTCTTAGTGTGTGGGAATATTCACAAAGGATGTAGAAAAAAAAAATCAGATCAGTGAGTTAAAAAAACAGCGTAAAAAGAAGGTTTTTCTAATGTTTTTAGATTCACATTAAAAACATTCCTTATAAAGGGCCCTCCTTCTCTACTGGGGAAAGAGAAGAGCCTAGTTAAGCTAATCAACTTAGTCTGTGAAAATCCTCTAGAGCTGCTTCATAATACATGCAACTTTCCTTAATGACAAACAATTGTTTTACTTTTCTTAGTTTACTTTTTTCCTCCCTTCAGTAAAGTAAAAAAATTGTCACTATTACTTTTTGTAGTATCTAAGTCTATTTTAATAACTGTGCTGAATGTGAGTCACAAAATGCAACAGATTATTGAWTCAGGCTCATCAGATAAAGTAAGTTTGTATTCAAATTCTGACTGTAGTGAAATGATGTGGAAATTAGCAGAAGTTTCACTACACTGCAATCTTCCAATAGCAATAATACACTTTGAAAAATTCTCTGAAGCATAAAAAGATTTAATTTTATCTTATCAATTACTCTATACACATTTTAATATTTCTTCTGACCCAATTTTTGAGATGTGGATTTAAAATCTGAAACAAGTATTCTGTGAACYATTTAACAGAATAATATCTGCAATAGTAACTTTACTAATTTACACTAATTCTCTCATGTTCACTAGTCCCAATGTAAAGAAACTACAGATTGAACTAGCTGCAATGTTCAATTTAATAGGATAATAGAAATATTTCATAGCACTAACAGTGAGCATGAACTTAACTAGAAGAGCTTTTTCAGGATTACAGAAATAGTAGAAAACAAATCTGGTTACAATATAGGAAGGACCACAGCAAATGGCTTGGATGGYTCTGATTGAGGAAAATTGGCTATGTCCAGTTGAGCATTTGAAGCCTTTAATTTAGTAATACATTTGTAGAGTCATGAAACATTATCTGCCATCATGAGAGCCATATAGTCCATGAAAAAAATGTAGAATTATTTAGGATAGCAATAAAATGGAAGACATTTTGCTTCACATCCCTTCCCTCAGTGTTATTGGCAATTAYACATGTTAATCTCCAATAACCTACTGGTTCTTGGCCTTTCTCTTCYGTACATTTCCATTCCTACCATAAAGTTCCTCTCTTCTCCACATGGAGCCTAATTTAACAACACTAGAAGGTTAAATGCTTTCAGTCCTTGAGAGTGAGAACCTGTTTAACATCACATATGTTAATTTATCTGCTTGAAAATGATAAAGCATCTTAGCAAGAATATAATCATCACAACTGATATRCATGCCTATCTCCCAACCAGATCCCCAAAGTGACGAGAACAAGATATTTCTGCTGTTAAGTATCATTTAAGATGCTGTCTTTTTATGAAAAAAGCATATYCTAGAAGAAACAGTCTTAAAACAAACATTGTACAAAAGGCTGAAAAATTAAGCTCTAAAAGCTTAGGAAATGGAAAGGATATTTTTCCAAGATGCTTCTAATAACAGTAGAGAGGATTTTAAAAACTGTCACTTTTGTGTATAGACCAAAATACAAAAAGCAGTCACGCTCCAAAGGAAAAAGCAGCGAAAATCTTCAAGGCATGATCGCTAGAAATGGCCATTCCCTTCAACTTCGCAGAATTACTGAAATATGCTGTCACACAGCAGCCTATAAAGAAAGCAGTTTCCACAGACCTTTCCAGAGACATCCAGGAGATAAAGTCTGGTTTGAGAAGAGCAGAGGTGATTCTCTGCAGGTAGTGGTGCAGGTGCCTAGCGCGAGAGGCCCCATCCTCCTCGGCCAAGCAGGTGTCCCGACGGCTGCTGCCAGGGGCCTGCCCGGCACTACAGGGCTGTGCAGAGCACTCCTCCACGGGCAGGGTAATAGTCACCTCTTCTAATGAAACACAGCTAAAATGAGGCACCTGGGTTAATCAACCAAATTGCCTYGATAATTAATGAAATGAAGCAGGCACTTCTAGAGTGCAATTAGATATCTCGCTTGGATGACACAAGCTGAACCTTAGAAACACCTTTCTTTATGCTGGCTACAGTTGTCTAAACAGTTAGTGTCATTGCAGGCACCTACACTGTAGGCACGTACAGTTAATCAGAATAATCCAACACRGCCCTATATAAAAATGCAAGTCTCAAATTTCCAGAATAGGAGCTCAGGAAGAACTTGGTAAAATTTTACCAGGAGTATCCAAACTAAGACAAGAATTATGACACACAACTGACATACCAAGCAAAGTATCTTCCATCATAAAAAGTACTATAAAGAAAGTTAAGATAGTACCTGCCCAMGGGTACATTATTTACATATTTATCTAAAGTGTTCCCCAGGGAAACTGTCCCACAGACACTGCAGAATAACAGCAATATCACATCATTAGTCACTGATCGTGTCAGTTATACAGGTGCTTKTATAAAAGGCTTTGGATTTAAGACAGCTAGCTTCCCTAGGTTTCACTCGAAGATCTCTCCAGTGGTCAGTTCAGCAGGGGACTCAACCTCATGCATCTGATCTGAGTCGGAGCGATCCTGTCACTGCCCAGACTATTACAGGGAACCTGGGGAAACAAGTCTCCTTAAAACTAGCCTTTGCATATATCCCCCCCTAGTGCACACTTACCACCTCCACAAAGAAGGGTTAAATGTGGTCAGTTTATATCCTTCTTCTCTGACATGAACTTCACCATCCAAACCAGCCTGCAAAACTTTATTTATTTTTTTATTTTTAAAATGTATCATAATTATCAGCATACAAACCAAAAGTGTTGTATGACTCTCTAGAAGCAACTTCTTAAAATGACTGCTTCTAGGAATAGGTACTTCTATAGCACAGCAAAGGACTCACTGTTCTTGACACAGTCCAAATAAACCACAGAAGCTGATTAAATATGTAAGTTATCGACCCTTTRCCTAAGACCCAGTGGCAAGGTTATTGAGTTCAAAATCTTTGAGGGAGAACAGGTACAAAAGCCACTGCAGCAGCACAGAAATTCAGAATGGAAATATACTTAAAGGTAAAGAAGGTAATCGGGAAAAATTCAAAATAAGAATGGAAAGAAATAAAAATAGATTTAGCCTACAAATATTGGCAGAGCCTGAAGGCATTTTTAACTCCAAATGGAAAGGACAACAGAAAGTTAAATGTGCCAGTTTGGCTAACTGGTGAGATCCCCAAAGTGACAAGTACAAGATATTTCATTCAGAATATTGAAAATCTACTCTAGCAGTGTCCTTGTAAAACAGAATAAAAGCAGTTTTTCTTATCCCCTTGTAAAAGGAAATTCTTACAAATCCAAGCTGCGATAAGACAGAAATTGAAAGGGAAATAACTAAATCTGTAAAGGGAAGTAACTAATTCTGTAAACACAAACAGATTCTCCATGTAGATCAGAAGCAGAAAACATGTGAGGAAATCTACCAGGGGAAAGAAGAATTAAAAAAGACCAAAATTCCTGTGAAATGCATGCTTGTTTCTTTGCGTTCATTGTTACCACGCAGGATGCTCTGGAAATGCCTCCTCCTTCCCATTAACACCACTTATCGTAGTTAAAATATTTTGGGTATTTCTGAAATGTATCCAAACGTAATGGAGTTGTGACCATGACAGTAACTGATCAGAGGCATGTGCAATTCTGAACGATGCTCTTTGGGTAAATGTAGCCTTGAAAACCTCATTCACAGTAAATCTATGCCACAGCTCAAGCATCAAGAGAAGAAGAACTGAAATATGTAGTACATTAAAGCAACAAGTCACCCAGCCTAGATGCCATATGTCCAAGAGTTCTTGGGACCAAAAGAATATAATGCAAATGATTGTATTTCTCATTAAAATTTGTCCCTATTAGAAGTAATTCAAAGAATGACAAGTTTGAATCTATTTTTTAGTAGGATTTAAGAAAAATCTAGAATTCATACAATAGCAAACCTTTCCTCTTTGCAATAAAACACTACTGAGGGTCTAATTAAAATTAAAATGCTCAGGAGATAAAATTGGATTTATTCAAACATAATTCTCTTAACAGGAAGAATTTGAGCTTCATTTCCCTGTATAAACACTTTAAAAATTCAACAGAAACAGTAAACAAAGGAATACATGTTTTTAATAAGTTGCTTGGCCTCTTAAGAGATCTTTCTGGAAATGACTTAAACATCAGAGTACAAATAACTGTTTATTAATTACTGCCTTATTATTTATTACTGCTTATTAATAGCTGCTTAACCTGCCTGGAAAAGCATACTACTACCATGGACCAGTAAGCGGGCAACGGAGAGAAAACAAATGACCAGTAGCCATCATTACCCTTAGCCACGTTCTTGAAGGCTTACTATAAGGTACCTGAAGACTYCATATGAAGACAGCTGCTTAAAGCATTTATTGACAGCTTGTAAAACACTAGACCACTAAAGTAAAACTCAAGTTTGCACAAAATTGCTTGGCTTCACCAAAACTGGAAAAAAATGAGAAACTTCAGAAACAGCAACCTGAACTAAGTGAAATGAACAGCAGATAAAATTCAGCAGAAACTAATGTGAAATTTCTCTACCTATTGTGCACTATTATTTGAACTATTCATGTCTTATGAGAGTCTCTGCTAACTACCTGTGCTGAGGAAGGTGACTTCACATCGCTGTTTACAATCCTTTGATCTCTGTGGAATGGGCTAACTTATCCAAAATGCATATAGAAAATTAGGATGCCTAAAGACTGCCACATTACAAGTGCTTCAGTGACCAGACGTACCGTGGAAGCCTGCGACATACCAAACAGCTCTCATGCATATGGATTCTCTGATGTCTGTCTAGGGGGCTGTTACACTCCCATGAGGATACCRACATTGTCAGTTCCTTTTGCTTAGCTTAATATTTTTGAGACCCCCTTTTGCTCCTCCAAAGTGACTGAACTTAGCCCATAGAATCAGAAGTCAATAAGGGGAACACACAAGTCCCACAAAATATGACTACTAAAGACTTGTTTCATTAAGAAAATGCTATTGTGAAAACATAAACCAGGTCRTCATTTTAAATATTTTCTTCTGATCACCTCTGCTCCTAACAGAGTTCAAAGGCTTAATGATTTACAAGATAAAATAACCTGTACAAGATAAAAGCCTGAAAAACATATTTTTTTCTAGAGATGAGTCAAAAAGAAGGGGCATGCTAAAAATACAGAAAATAATTCCTACTATGGAGTAMGCAGATCAGGAGCTCTCTTCACTCTCTATTAACAACCAAACTTTCAAAGGAGTTGCAAGACAATAATTTGAAGCTTAAGATTTGCCTTTAGACAGGTTCCCTGTCAAAAACAGTAACTAAATTGAAGCTACTATGATTTAAAAAGTAATAGATACACAGGCATTTAAAAAACAGCAAAGCCAACTGCCTTACAA
>NW_028186360.1:826224-839493 GCF_003343005.1 Rhea americana | reverse complement strand
AAAGACAAACAGCATATGGGTAGAGAGAAAAATCTAAATGCCTTAAAGCATAAACCTGCTTCTAAATATCTAAAAGACAAATTTCTTTAGGATTAATTGTCCCAGCTCTCTCAATAAGAATTTTTCTATATTCCTCAGAAGCATCCAAGTTCTAGACAAATTCAGAGMTACACTGCCAAAAAGCAGAGACTATTTTGGTCTGAATGGCAAAGYAAGATCAAAAGAATGAAAAAAACATTTTGCAGGTTTCCATAGATTCTTCAGCGAAGCAGTGGTACAAACACACAGAGTCAAAACTCGGTGTGAGCACTGATTGCTAAAGGATTTTAATTCTTTTGCATCAACGGAGAGGAAAAGTGCTACTGAAACAACATCCTCCAACGTATCAATGCCAAAAAATACCATGACTGTTTTCATGAGATTCCCAACAAATATATGCTGCATTACACTTCCTCACTCCTGTTACTATACTTTCTACGGTTGTGACAGGGATTTAGGCACTACAGTTGTAAGACGGCCTAATTATTTTTGCCAGGGCTGTCACAAATTGCCACTTGCAGTTGCCATTCCTTCCTAAGAAGGAGAACCAACAGCACACAATGTGCATGCTCACAGATCTCAGGGACCATACCCATCACCCTTACATTATTCTTGAGATTTCCTACAATTTTCTTCCTCCCTCATCATTCTGAATACTACCGCACAACGCTATTTATAAACCAGCACAGGCCATAGTTTGAGCTAATAACGAACATTTAGAAGTTGTTTTAATCAGGAGATCAGAATCCTTCTAAAAAGTTTACAGATCTCTGCAYATTTCTTCTGACTTCAGGAGACACAACTTCTCCTGCTCCTACAGCGGAAGATGACAAAGGGAAACTCATATGTTCTGCCTTTAATTGCGCTCTGATCCAGCATGGTATGAACTAGTAAATGAYATGTAAATAGCAATTCTTTCCCCTGTTGCTGAAAGAAGGTAGRGGATTTATTTTCAGAATTCACAYTGAATAGAAAMCYAAGGCTTTTTTYCCCCTCTTTTTTTCTTTTTCTTAGTTCCTTCTACTTCTTCCCTACAAASAACTAACCCAGCAGCAARAGCTGGCATGTGCTTGGTACCCTGGCATCATGTGTCATTGACACTTCTAGCTAACTGCACCTGCCCAGGGCAACAGGAGCAGCAACCGCCCCAGCTTCAYCGCCATGTCATGTCAGAGGTACATGCTTTTGTGCACGCAAGTGTGATCCTGTGTCGTGCCATGGCACTGCCATATATGACAGTGCCACCTGTTTCATGGCTATGATTACTTCACAGATCATCAGTATTCTAAGTTTATAGAGTGTTTACTAGATGGCTTATTGCCATTTGGAGGATGAAATTCAGTAATAAAATGAAAGGCGGAGTGGTTATTCGAACTTTTCAGGACATTTCTTGACAATTCTCAGCTACAGGGCAGTCCCATTCATTTCAAAACTACACATCTCTGAACCATCCGGGCTGGGACCCTGTGCTCTACATGAGCATAGCCAGGCATTCCAGGAAATATGTTACAAATTCACATCAAAAAAATGACTCCATTGTCTCTCTACTCAGCATCTAAATTAACCTTCTGTTTTTCTTATAAAAGGGAGCCGTAGGTGCAAAGCATCCATAGGATTCAGAGGTCTCATGCAGATGGCTACATTGAGAAGTGAGTCCAAATGGAGGAAATGTGGATGCTGTTTATGTYGGAGATCTGAAGAAATATGTCCTCTAGGCTTCTGTGCAGAGTCAGAAGAGGAGACAGCTGTATACTGGAGGAGCATAGTTTATGCAGAGGTGATACTTTCCCACAATGACTGCTATGAGCACAAGGCTGGCAAACAAGATAGATTTGATTAAGTTTCCCTTTGTCCTTAACAAGGCTGTTCAAGGGGAAAACACATTTTCAGCATATTGCTAAGTGTAATTTGGAATAAGATGTGTGAATTTATTCRGGCACATTCATTCCTCTCATTTCTTGTCAAATGCTTGTCATGCTTATGTACTATATTTCTGCAGTACCATTAGACTGGAAGGAGTCACAGACAGGGAGCATTTCTCTCATTTTCTTTTTCCTTGGGGAATCTGGCACAGTGTAAGTGCAGTGACCAAAACATAAGCATCAGTAATAATATGGATCCCATTTTGYCTGCAATAGTCTCTCTGAAAAGCTACAATCATTTATTTGACACACAGTCTTTTCTGTGAAGAGCTAAGTTGAGTCTCTACATTTTTATCATCATGGAAAGTAGTTTTATGTTGTTGTACCTCCAATATTCATACCTTCCATTATCCTATTTTTTTTCCATGCAGGACAGAAATGTAAATACTGAAATACTCTCTCCATTTTGTGTAAACAAGACCAATGAAGAACACTGACTGCTTCCAAGGAGGCGGAAGAAAAGCGTATTTAAAAATAGGAACTTTAGCTTCTTTCCTAAAGATTTAAAATGTGTTGTTTTCTCTCCAGAATATTAATCAAAAATAGTAGCTTTAGAAATTAATGACACACAGAGCTAAATCAGTCTATTACAGATTTCTAACATGTAACTCATACATCATTATGCAAAAGGAAAATTGAACTAAATTGAAAAAAGAATGCTGTACTTACTGTGGCTAATTCATCAAACTTGCCAAAGAGTTCATTCAGCAGCTTCACCAGTTCCTGGGCAGTGCACTGTGATGCCAGACTAGTGAACCCGACAATGTCTGCAAACAAAATGCTATAAAGAGAAGAAAACACAGACATATCAGTACAGAAGACATCTTCACATTCTCATTATCCTCTTTTATAGAGCAAATGTGACSCACAGCACAACCCAAACAAGTCCTGAAATGCTACCAGTAAAGTGCTACCTAAGGCAAGATTAAAAGCAGAGAACTGGGCATGAGTTTGGAAGGCTGGAAGGATCTCTGGAGATCATCCAGTCCAACCCCCCTGCTCAAGCAGGGTCAGCTAGAGCATGGTAGACAGGGTTGCATCCAGGTGGGCTTTGAATATCTCCAGAGAAGGAGACTCCACAACTTCTCTGGGCAACCTGGTCCAGTGCTCTGTCACTCTCACAGKGAAGAAATTCCCCCTCACATTCAACTTCAGAAACACAGAGCACAATTATTTCTCTTTACAGAATGTGAGTCAAGRCATAAGGGAGGCTAAATAACCAGGCCAAGCCTTGTTAAAATCTGTAGTAGAATAGGGAAAGAAATTTAGTCCTCCAAGCATGTGGCTAATGGCTTCGCCTTTAGACATGCCTTATTACTTAATGGAAGTCTATCTTTTTGGTATTTCAGCTAATCTTTGTAGATATTATGAGGTTTAATGACAAACAGTTGCAAAGCAATGGAAGAACTAAGTTATCGGATTCAAATTAGGAAAGCAGCATTCAGCTATTTCCTTGGCAGCCACAGTGAGAGCCTGCCTGCAGCACCCTGTGGAAGTGCCCAAGTGGATCCCAAAGACGGGTCTCGCACTGGTACAGTTCTACGGCCAAACTCACAAAGCAGGCTCGAGGTTTATTAAGCACTGCAAGATGTGAGTTAATAACTTGCATATGGTAGCTCTGYGATGTGGTTATACTGTTCCAAGTCAGAAGCTAGCATGCACAGCACTGAGTCAGGCGTCTTTCACTGGGCTGCATTGCTCAGGTAAGTGACCAGCTTCCGTTCTCACGCAGTTAAGTTTCAATGTACGACAGTTTCTTTAATAATACATCTCTCTCCATCCGCGATAAGGGAAGACACTTGAAAGAAATACGACAAAGAGCATAAAAATGCCTGTGTTGACCCTGGAACTGAAGAGTCTACAGARCTATGATCCTTTTAATAATTTAGATTCTTTCATCCATTGGAATAGACCCAGGGCCAGCTGCAGAGACCTAATACATCTATCTGCAACACCCAGACTATAAACATCAAATAAGTCTTTATTTATGTAAATGCTAACAAACAGTCCCATGCCACATGGCCTAGGTATACTTGACATAATGTAAAATATGGCTTGAGAACCATAACTTAAGTTAAATATTACACACTTCTCTTCCCCTAAGCAAACCTTAACTCTGTAGATAAAATAACTGCTGCTAGAAAAGCAGGACTAACAAGTCTACTATTTCCCAGCCACCATCACCCAGTCTGAACTCACACAAGGCCACGAAAAAGAACAAATATAGCTCCATCCTATTTAACCCATTCTCTACCAGAGCAGGTTAGCTAACACATCCCAACACAAAGCTAACTCCTCTAAAGTTTAATGGCTTTAATCTACAAACACAGCATTCATGCTGTCATTATTAATCCTTGGGGTGCACTCTTCACTCTTTTCTTCCTTGTGCATACCTTACGAAAACTCTGATTAAAACTGCCCCAGTTCAAGAGAAAAACAGCTATTTCATTCTTACACTATTTAAACATCAAAAAAAGAGACTTCTTGAGAAATTCAACACTTCATTAATTGTACTATTTTGTGCCTCTKCTATTGTGAACGTGAACAACCCTGGTAATGGGTGAGGTAAAAGGTATTAACAGGGTACAATAAAACCAATAGCATCAAGAAAGTGCTCTGCATATTTGCTCATGGAGCTCTAGTCACTTAATTTTGGATTGACATCCTTGTTGTTTGACAGTCCCAGGCTGGTGTTTCTGGAAATTCATCAGTCAATGTCATATCATCCTTCTAAATTCCTTAAAGATTTTCAGATGTACATAAATGTACACCAAGTTCTTCCATACAGTCATCTAATCCATTTGTTTTATGATCTACATTCACATCACAATTCATATAGCCACAAAGAAAAAGGCACAGGGAAAAAAACAATTGTTGCAAACCAACACATCGTGTAATGTCCAGATTTTAATTAAGATACTAYTAGTATGGGAAAGAGTAGTTGCCCAATATTTCCCACAGAACCAACAATTTCCACTTGAAAAAATTAGCATTAGATTAGTTTTTTAGACCTTTATTGTAGTAACACTATTGTCTGTTTACCAAGGTGTTTACAAATGAATTGGTACCTGAATTAATCCTTATCCATGAAGCGTTTGATTCAAAATACCRGTAATTATGCACCAAACTGAAGTCCAACACAAGGATGCTTGTTACATAATAAACACATAATATAAAAATTTAAGTAAAATACATAATTATAGTGTGCTGAGACAAAACCAGGGTTATGTTTATGAACAATTTAATACCATACTATACATCTTAAAGCTAATGGAATAGGCTAGGCAGCCTGACCACTGATAAACTTCTTTGGCATAAGTATTTTAAAAATATTTGTAGCTGATTATAAAAATTTTTAATAAATATTCTTAAAACATGCAAACTGTAACTTCTGTGCTGTGTCTGAAAACTGAGGAAATATCTCAAGTGCTGGACAAGGCACAGGGTAGGGGGGGAAATGCTGTTTTTTTTTTTTTTTTTTTTTTTTTAAGAGCAAATTCTGTTCACTTCTACCACCACAAAATGTTAAAACCATAGCAGTTGCTGTACTTCTTTTGAATGACAGCTGAAGCACACAATAATAAAAGCAAGATCTCAGCATGGAAAGCAGAAAAGATGAGCAAGGGCTTTACAGGACCCAAAGTGTGTCCCTGTCTAGAAGCCTGCTGGTTTCAGGGGGTRGGCAGTGCTGAGGGCTGCGAGTCCGTCTGATACACACTGAGTTCTAATATCCTAAAAATAGATTTGAAACTCATTAGCCAGTTTGTTTTATTTTAGCTAGCATGCTGACTGATGTCTTCCACACTCCTTCACCTGTYTGTGTCCATCTGTTATCTCTTCCTTTGGTATGTGAATTATAAGCATTTTGGGCCAGCAACTACACTTATTCTTTATTTGTAYAATGCCTTAAAAGTGTTTTTGACTATGGAGGTAAAACACCCACCTGATGCAATACATTTTTTTTTTTTTTTTTTTTTTGTTATGCCCCGCTCAGGTTTTTGGAACATAGAAGATACAGAAGGTCTTTGTCAGGAGATGGTAAAATCAACTACACGGGATGAACGCAGTTACAATGCTAGGTATGGCCATGGAATTCATAAGGTTACTATAAAGAGAAATGATAAGAAATACACTACTGGAACTACATTGATAAACCATGCCTGAACTGTTTTCAAGGACAAGCAATATTTGAAAAGTCCAACTATCTTAACAGTCCAACTGTCCAACYATCTTAACTTTTCCGAAGCATACCAACACAGACCTGGCCAAAGTCTAAGACACATTATTTTTTTGTGTGAATAATATATTCAAATCAGAGGAAAGGGAATTTGAATATTGAATTGYGTTCTATTGACAAACAGATAAAGTTAAGACGAATTAACCATAAGAGTGACGTCAATGTTAAGGCGCGTTGAYCTCTTATGCAGATATAGTCATTCAAGAGCAAAGTAGCCTTGGCTCCCTGTAACTTAACTGCTAGTTGCCATGGAGGTCTGCATCCTCAAAAAGCATCAGCCTAGAGTGAACTAGGACTACCTTGCTTAGGCATGAAGGAATCCACACAGTGGTACAGTATACAAAGGGACACTGCACACTGATTGCCAAGTAATATATTTTTTTTTGTAAGGAAAATAGTATTAAAGTATATAACAAAAAGCAATGACAAGCTACACATTAACAATTGGTTCTCTTAATGTCTTCTCAGGGATATGACTCTCCCTTCTTTAATTCCACAGAATTCTTAACCATGCCTTAGGGACCCTCTGATTTAAAACCAGCAAAACAATCTCAATTAAACTGTGACTATTAAAGAAAGAAGAGAAAAGAAAATGAGAAGAAAGTGAAAACAATAAACACAGATTACTTTTGTTTGTTCAACAACRAGACCCGCACACGACTCAAGAGCAGCTCTCCGTGACAAGTGGTGCATGATGTGATGGTTAGCGAGGCTAAGCAGTTATTAGGGTACTAAGACTGGCACTGCCTCATTACCCAGGGACTCAGCAATGCTCTCATTCCTCAGCCAAAGCAAGGGGACCCTGAGGAGCTATTATTCTCTCTTGCTTGTGGACTACACCAAAAATGCTGCATTCCTTATGCTCTCTGGGATATTCAGTATTCATCCTGTAGTTTTCAGTCACGTGAAGACTCTACTAAGCTGACAGGGTCAGGAAGTTTGGCTAACCAGGTAAAATCTTAAATCACTTTGGCTTTCAGRCAGGTAAGTTATTAGTGTCACACACTGCAACAGCATATCAATATTCCAATTAAATCGTAGGGGGAAAAATAATCAGTTATTGAGCAGTGCTTTGTCAAACTTTTGCTCAGCTCTTGATCTGAATCCCTGAGTGATGTCTTTGTGCTGCAGGAGCAGTGCGCTCCTGCGCTGGAGGTTTGCTTGCTCCTGTTGCTGCTTGCTTCCTTGCAGAAGATCACAGGAACAGACCGAGTATTACTAAAGGCAGCAGCAGCAGGAGAGCGATTTCAAATCTTTGCACCTGATGGTTCTATCAGAGATGCAAGACACTTTTGTTACTGGTTGTCTATTTTCAAGCAACAACCATGGTTATCCTTGTAGTGACTTAAAACACTTTTGAACGGTTCCAGTAACACCTTCTGCCCATGAATAACAGCAGCTTGTGAACACAGATGCAGTTGGGTTATTATTGCTGTTCTTGCAGCAGTCAGAGCAGGGCTAAAACCCAGTTTTTACTCTAAAATTGCGAGGCTCTTTTCTGAAACACCCTACCAGTTTTACTCACACTTAGCAAAGTAAGCCTAAAATTACTTGCTATTTTGTATAACAATATTTTAGCATTTTTAAAAAATATTGATTCCTAGTACCTCCAATACTCCCCAATGTAAACATTGCCTTTTTWAAAAAAACAAATTTTCGATAGTCACCCTTCTACATTTAATATGAAAACGAGCTTATTTCTGACAGAAAGCTATCCAGTTTTTTGATTAGTAGTATTTTATACTTAAGTGATTTTAGTTACCAATGTTACTCAGTGATCTTACAATAAATTATTATAAAATATCTTGAAATACATATAATGATAAATTAATGATAATTTTCAAGCTTGTGTCATTTCAAAAATAATTAAAAGTCTGCTATAAAACATTTCCTACAAATGCTAGGACCTGCTTCTTTCTCTCTGACCCTAGAACATTTCCTCCTTCTTAATGAAACTCATCTAGCTTTTTGAAAAGATGTTTTCAAAAAAACTTGAAAAAACAGTTCCTACAATTAAAATGTATRGTAACTTCCTCTGCAACGACTGATGAGTAGTTACTACTACATACTCATCACACAGACAGAACGCATAACCTCYAATACTCACATAAGTTTAGCACAAGCCAGTAAGCCGCACAGAATACCACAACAAAGCAGACAAGGTAGATATCTATTTCTCTTAGTGTGTAAAGGCAGATTTGTAAGTACTGAAGAGAAATGTTCTCTTATGACTCTTAATGACTACTAGTTCACCTCCTAAATCTAAAGGAAATTTCCCAAGAGTTTTTTTTTTTTTGTTTTTTTTTAAGTTACCTGGAGATTTGATATGCAGCCCCCAACTCCAATAGCTATTATTTTCCAACTGTTTCTGATGCTAACTTTCTGAATACRAACAAGACAGCATTGCAATAAGCAACTCAAGGGAAATAAAGCAGCATTATCAATAGCTATTCCTTGCATCTTTGTCAAAAACAAGGATTTGAGTTTGTTCAGCACAGGCACACAAGTTTCATAGCATTAGCTAAAACTCTTTGACTCTCTGGAGAATTTCAGTACCAGCAAGCCCTGAGTCATCCTTCCAGGACCGATTACATTCCYGGTTTTCTCCCACTTCCCTGCAATCCTTGTAGTCACGAATAAGCAGCACCTGCCCCGGTGACTCAGCAGCCCTTCTGCAGCTCTGGAGAAAACTGCTCCACCAGCTAAAACCGAACGTGGAAGCCCTGTTGCTTAGCTTCGGAGGCTCAAGCTGCCTCTCAGCTGCACGCATTGGTCAAGTAGCTCTTTTCTGTGGCRCTCGATGGGGCTTTTGGGATGAGAAATCCTGCCACGTTCCACAGGAGACTTCAGAGCGCGTAGGTGGTAAATGTTCGCCTTCAGCAGCATTCATTCATGTGCTTTATTCACAAGAATAGTCCTGCTGGCTCCAAGGGAACTGGCTGTATAAATAGATGCTCAGCAAAATAAAGAAGTGTTGTATGCCCTGCTCTTTAATTCTAGTTAGGTCATTATTTAATTAGAGTACAGATTATTATAAGAAAGATATTTTAATGGAACATACTGTTTCAGAAAGGAATCTGGTAGGAGTAGTATAAAGTTACTTCCTCAAAGATCTACCATTAGGGAAAATCATTGATAATTTTATCTATAAAACTTACTACACTGATCAAGCAAAATGTTCTCAAAAATTAAAGAGGACTGTTAAAACTTAAAAAAAAAAAAACGAGAGAGAGAGATTTTGTTTTCCTAAAACAAATGTTGAAGAAAACTAGTTCACTGTGAAACCTATGAGCTTAAAAAGCCTGGGAGGAAGGGGGAAGAGGGAAATAAAAAAGCCTGTTCATAGGCTTTATGATCAAAGACTTTTAAAATATTGGCATAGGTAAGCTAAATTCAGAGTTGTTTTTGACAGTTCTCATGCTTTCTAGGATACATGACAAAACAGAAATACTCACATGTAAATAACTGTAGACCCTACTCTGGCCTCAGACTGGGTGACAGCTACCTGTAAACAGTCACGAGGAATCTTTTTCATTGGTGACTTTGAATCAGGGGTTGCTTTGCCTGAAATTGGTATAGTATTATACTAATTTGYTACATGGCAGTCAGCTCTACTTATCATTTATAAAAATTAGGTCAAATCAAATTCCTATATTGGAGACTCAGGCAATCTGTAGCAGTTCAATATTTACTTTCCATTTAGGTCTTGAATGCAATTTGATTTACAGAGTAGTGTGAGAAGTTGTCTGTTTAAATATCAAATCAGCCATACCCTTTGCCATGCATATGTTCAAACAGCTCCATTAGTATCTGACAGAGTGGGAAAAGTCTACTTCAAGACAGACCAACAATGAAATCTGTTGATGGTTCCATACATTTGAGCTGAAACATAACTTTAAATTATTGAGTTTAGTTAGAGCTTCATGGAGAGATTCCAGTCAGGACTTGTATATTTTTGTGGTAGCCAATGTACATATACATGTATATTTATGTATGTACGTATGAACGCATGCATGCATTCAGGTATATAATCTGAGAAGTTCTCAGCCCTACAAAGTCAGACAAGGGCTAAGAAAATGAAATATGAATCCTACTTTACTTACCCTAACTTAGGAAAGAACTTTCCCTCCCATATTACAACCCACAGAAAGTAAGTGAGCACATTCCTGAGCATCGCAGGAGAGGGGGCATGTTGGGGATTCTCCACATATAGGTTGACATATAGTCCTCACATGCTTCATTGTTAGCTTGGCTGGGATTGTACCAGTAAAGGTAGAATTTATGCTGTTCTGAAATGACTCCTGAACTGCACACGGACTATTTCTTTYTCATGCAGAACAGAAATTATTTTAGTCCATGGTTATTTTTCTTTCCTGATGCTTGAATCTTGCTTCTTTGCTTGGTTCACACTATAACAATTTTGGATGCATAACTACTTGTTCTGTATATTGCATTTGCCTTATATTGTTTGTTTCCATTTAACATATGCAAACTTATTTTCCTGCTGTTCAGCAATCCTTTCAAAAACTTTATAAGGCAACAGACACAAAAAAGCCTCCTTTCCTCTTTGAATGACACAAAAGTCTCATCTTTGAGGTCAAGATTTACCCAATTGGCAATACTGAGCYATTCTACAGAAAATGTAGAAAAAGAAGCAGCAAAGCTGGAGAGAAGAGTGAAGAATATTTGGTAAAGGACAAATTTTCATAAACCAATGAAAATCACATTGGACCTCTTTTTTGGAAAGGTTACGTGTTTCCTGTTTCTAGTCATTATCCTTTAAACGTATCAGTCTACACTGGAGATAATCAAACTTACCTGAGAAAGTTTACTTGTTCCCTCCTGCACATGTACAAATACATTCAYGGGGCTGGCACAAATAGCAACCTTTTCTTGTAGCATTATTTTGCTTCTAGATGTAAGGTGAATTTGGGCCTACTTATCCTTCTCTTCTGATACAAAATTGATGCTGAATGCAGAGCTCCCATGCTCACAAATTTTACAGTAATGGATTAGGAAAGAAGGCAGTGGGGTGGAAAGGCAGGGTTTTTTATACATATATTTCATTTCCTATGCAAATACTGCAAAAATCCTGATCAAACCATGACTAAGCTGTAACAGGAGAAACCTAGTGACAGAAAGGCAAGGAACATAAAAAAACCCCAAATAATAAAAGTGATCAATAAAGGTGACATTGATTTAAATACAATTCTAATATTTGGAGCAATGAATTTAAAAATAAGAAGTTAAAAGGAAAAAAAAAAGAGAGAGAATAAGAAAAGGGGTCTCTGAAGTAACCAAACAATACTTCAGATTAGTGTGGATTGTTAGTACACGATGAACGTGTACATTGGTCTTCCCTAACAAACAAGTCTCATAAACCTAAGTAATAGAAAGTTACATTAAAAGAAAAAGTGAATCAAGCTTTTTGGGTGTTAAAGCTCGCCTTACCTTTGGTTTGAGGAAGACTCTGAGTTGGCAGTGCTTTAAATATTTATCTCCCAAGAGAATTACGACACTTAAGCAAGTAATGTTCATAGCTCACCATTTGTAAAATTATTTAATAGCAGCAGCTGGCAAATTGCTATTATTTATTCAATGACTTAAGCCAGATTTTCATGCTAACTCCAAGAAGATTGTAAAACTTCTCATTCAACTTCAAAACTTCTTAGTTTCATTTCCTTTGCTAGACATGATCATTTTGGAAAAAAGATTTTACCCTCCAATCTACAGAACTTAACAGAGGCCCCTCCAASTTTCTGTGATGACACTGTAGTTCTGTGCACTACAGAGAGGTACAGGCACACAGTGAAGCATTCAGAAGGACTCAGTGCTCATTTATGGGCCCTATCGATTGATGCCCACAGATCGGCCTCAAAGAACAGCTCAACCAGAGCTGTTGCCACGGTAGATCTGAAATATAAACGAGAGTAAACACTGTGTCCTGTCAAAGCCTGCCATACAGTGAAGTTATTAATAACTTTACCTGCATGGCCTACCATGACACTGCAAACATTCTTCTTAGAGAGCCAGCATGACTCCTAGTTTCTTAGCTCTTTTCAAGAGCTAGCCCTCAAGAACAAGCTTGAGGAAAGGAAAAAGAAGCACTTTATTTTTTCTCTCTAAGTGTTGGAAAAGGATCAAATACTCTGTACAGTGAGGTCAACAGAGAAAATGCAGCTATAGGAGAGCAGAAATACTTTCTCACAATTTTGGGTGATCAGGAAAGTAYTCCGTTGCTATACAGTCCAATTTGTCAAGGAACAGGGAAGGCAAGGGACGGACTGTTGTGCGTAATGAAGACTCTAGATTTCTAGAGAATTCATTATAAACTGTAATATTGATTTAATAAAGGTAATCAGTTAACAATGTTTCCATAAGCAAGCTAAAAAAAATTAAATAAAAAGTACATCAGAAAAAAAGTTAAAAGAAATGAAGAACTCTGAAAATTGATGGCTAAAAGCTGCAAAATGTGACAAGCTATGACAGTTTTCTCTATTCTGTATCATGCCTTTAAGTCTCTATTCTCTAACATGCATCCCTCATAACCTCAGTTGAAGGTAGTGCGCAGGAGAGCTCATTAAGCTGATTTGAGGGACACTTGCAGTGTAATGTACAATATCTCATACTCTGTATGTTGGGACACACTGTACCGTCACGGCTGTGGGGTTTGTATCATTGTAATACTTTCCAAGGCCTCGCATTCACTTCCAGGAATCATACATCCATTTTWTTCTTCTGAGAATGCTTCTAGAAATCTTTCCCTTTCCCAGCTCCATGAAGATATGTATTTTACCTTCTTTTTTTCCACACAGAGACTTGGAAAGTTTGTCTTTTGGTAACACATCCAGAGGCATAACTGTATATTTTATTATGCTTTGCTGTCTACAGGGTACCTTCTCATAGTCCTGGAGCAACAATATCTTTTCCTAGTCCATGATTCCCTTCCTATAGGTATATGTATTTCCACTTTAATCTATCTTCCTGTGTTTTTCAGGGAGAAGGTAAAGAAAATAGCTGTGTTAATAAATTATTTTTCATATGCAAAAGTGAGTGATTAGAGATTTTCTG
>NW_028186360.1:813449-826182 GCF_003343005.1 Rhea americana | reverse complement strand
GTCTTTTTATTTTCTTCTTAATAGGCAAAGAGTGGAAAAATCATGCAGTTTACTAATTGCATGCCTACTCCTCCAGTCTGTCCTTTCTGGAAGATGATGTTCTGACATTTCCAGATGTTTTGGGGGAGAAAAACAAAGGGTTGCAATAACAAAAAGGTAAGAGTGCAGCAAAATTTCCATTTTCTACTGTACAGCTTTGGGATTAGAAGCTCCAGAAATTCAGAGCTAAAGAGATTTTTTTGTTTGTTTTAATACTGCTGTTTTATGGAATGTTTGGTATAACCAGGTCAAGTCTTGAGAATATGGGGATGTTCTCTTAGCTCTATCCAGCATGGCACTGAGCTGCCATTACTCAGGATGTTCCATCTCCCAAAATAGGTAGGGAATATATCTTACTAATTGGTCTTGACCTCAGCAATTAAGAGCTGCCAAAGACAATAGCCATGTGTGCTAACTATGTGGCATCAGCTCCACAGTGTTGTACACTTACAGCTAATTAAGAATATGAGTGTTAAAGAGTAAGAGTTCTGTATATGCAGTGATGATGACTAATACTATGTAAGATTTAACCATTAGCAAAAAATGTGTTGTTAACGAATTAATTCAATAATGTTTAGTTTTACCRTGTAAAGTGGCCCAATTTATCAATMTTCTAAACAACTCTCATCAGAGTGATCTCTAATGCCCTAGCTGACACAGACGTATTCAGTTTCAATGACTCAGTATCCAGCAAGCAGTCCTTGCAAATATGAGTGAACAACTCAGTGGGAGGTAGCCTGAACCACAAAAGAAGGAGCTTCCCGGTGAGTGAGGGAGACAAGGAGGTAGATGCTCTAGGAGTTTACTCCCTCTTCACCATACAAGCACACAGTGCAAGTCACATGAGATGGCAGCTCTGTGGCATTACCCAAACCTCCTTAAATCTGTTTCATATGTGGAGGCAAGGCATTAACAAAATAATAATAATAATAATAATAATAATAATAATAACTAGACAGTGTGATAAAAAAACTCCGAGTAAACAAGGCCTGTGAGTAATTTGTTTGGAGGGATAGAAGAAGAGCAAATGAGGGGAACCTATTCCACTTTACCAATTACCAGTATGCATGAGGCCACTTGCTGAATGGTCTGTCACTGAACAAGAGCAAGAGGTAGAACTGGGCCTCAATCAATAACCTCTGAGGAGGAATGCCTATATGATGGGGACTGATATATAGTTTCCTAAGTTTACACCACGCCTTCTTTCTACACATCCACATATCCATGCCATTACTCTACAAAACAAAGTACTAACAGTAATTTGTCTTATTTTCAGGAAAGTATAAATGTGTTGTTAGTATGCAACACAAATATTCCTATTCACCAAGAATATAATACAGAATACAAAGAATGATCACCCATTTGAAAAAGGTTTCCTGCCTCTCAGCACTACTATTCTAAGCCATTTACTGGTTCAGTATTGTCTTCTGAGAAGACTATCCAGTCTCCTTAGTGGGTCCATTCTCCCCCTGCACGTGAAAAACAAATCTTTACCATACTGYTTGTTTTTTATGCTCTAAGCTCTGATTGCAACTGTATGTCACTATATTTGTACTAAACATTCTATTTTAAATTATTTCATAAGCTACACCAATCCTACCTAACGTTGTCATGTCTTTGAATGTAAATCTTGTGGAAAATCCTTTCAGGAGGCTTCAGGAAATCTTCCTTCATTTCCATTGCAACATTCCTGGGCAAAAGACTCATCAAGAGACGTTCCTAAAAGAAAACGTAAACAACATTAGTTTTGTGGTGTAGTATCTTCCCCTCTATTCAACARTCTTGAACTAGCTTTGAAACTAGACAAACTTTTCCTAATCTAGCTTGCTTCCTGAGAACTTCAGCTCCATTTTTAATTCCTCTGCACCAAAAAAAAAACCCTACACCAGAAAAAACAATGTAGAAAGGGAAGAGCCAGCTTCAAGAGCAGATAATTGTCCATAATTATAATTAACATCACAATGCTAATAATAACAGTGACTTTATCATTAGTACCATTTATCTATCTGTGAAAGAATTTCCAGGATCACTTGCTATCCTTTTGTGTG
Source organism: Rhea americana (assembly GCF_003343005.1). Lineage (NCBI taxonomy): Eukaryota > Metazoa > Chordata > Aves > Rheiformes > Rheidae > Rhea > Rhea americana. The sequence goes on along the minus strand of NW_028186360.1, from coordinate 824,095 downwards.
TACTACTTGAGAATCTAATGAAAGTGCTACATTACAGGGACTATGACAGCTGGTTACTAAGCAGTAAGAATGGATGATAGATTTATCCACACAGTCTGAATCAGCAGAATAGTAATAAAGTTACAGTTTTAATAGTGTCTTCTTATCCAGCATGGAAATGCCTGTTTGAGCAAGCTCAGTAACAGAATGCCTCAGCCTAAACCTCTGGTTAAAACCATCTTTGCTTGCTATATCTGCAGAGAGATTCTAGCAAGTGTCACTGACCTTCTTAGTATCAAAGATCCCTAACATTTTGAACCTGGTTGGTATCAGCTATAAAGGCTTATACAGTTATTCCACATATCCTGGCACATTCACAGGCTCTCTAAGTGTAGTAAGTATGTACTTACATACCTATTAACACACTGTTCTCGTGCAGAAAACACTTGCCATTTAAAATGCACAATGACTATTTTTGTTCTGCGTGGAATTCCCAGCTTATCAGTCAGGTTTGCTAGTTTCAGCCACTGCAGCAGACCGAAGGAATTCATGTTACCACGTCTGACCTGGTGCCATAGTAACAGCAGTGATGAGACATCACACAAGTACAGATCTCGGCCAGGCTGCATCCTCCTTTTATTTGAATGGCATTAARTAAACAAGGAGCACCAACTAACACCGAGAAGAGGGCATTTGCATGGACAGGTTCTCTGAGTTGCTCACATGCACACATTCATCAGCCACAAASTCACAAGAGTAAAATCAGGTTCCTGATTTTACAGTTCTGGTTTACACAGTTGCTTCTGAAAGATGACACATTGAATATTTACCTCACAGATGGATACACTAAACTTTGCAGAACTGTTTCTGTCCTTATTTTACACTAAAGTGCCTTAACATGCCTGGGGCAGTACCTTTGGACTTGAAGTTAAAGGTCATTCACCTTGATCAAACCTATTTCCTACTGTTTCCACATATGTACAAAGATTGTTGAAAAGAATATGATGGAATTAAATATTTGTGAGCAGTTTATACATAAATTCATTTCAAGTTAACCAGATAGTCTCAGATCTTGGTGGGAAATGGTAAATTGCTACAATCTCTATGTTAATTAAATTAAGTATAAACACACATATCTCTGCAACAGAATTATATAATGCTGGTTAAAACCCAAAAGAAATAATTTTGTCTCCAGTGGAACTTATGAAGGTCTGTCTTCCACATACTTGTTATCTTGCAGTTGATTAACTGTTTTAACTCAGTTATATCTGTAAAATGAGCTGACCCCTTTATTAGACAACAAAGCATCCATGCAAGAAAGAAGTCTTGCCTTAGGATTAAATTCTCTAGTGCTTGAGATGGTATAAACTCCAGATGATACTAGAATTTCAGAAGTATTATCCTAGATGTCAATTTTCTGATGTCTGATAAGGACTAAATGCTTGCTACAGCTTCTATCAGTGAGGGTATTAAGGAAGATCTTTGCCCTTCTGCTGGAACGAACAAGTCAATGCCAACGTTGTTTTGGGGAAAGAGCATGGTCTCAGCTTCTTTCTTCCTAGAAAGCCAGACTATAACGAACAGACAAATAATCAAACAAAAATCGTACGGACAGGTTCTTACAGAGAACTGCACTGACTGATCAGCGCTTCTTTGGCCTGTGCACACGATTACAGTAAATRGGGTGAATAGAAAACTCACAGCTAACGCCTGCAGTGCACAGCCACAACAACCACCSTTGCTCTGAAAGCAGCGTCGGAGAGCTGCTTCGTCTCAGAGCTTCGAAACTTGCAGCTTTTTGCTGCCAGATGTGTTCAGGCAGCCTACTAATTCCTAGGCACATTTAGTATGACTATCACAAGATGTGAAGGCAGCTTATGAAAATCCTATTTCAAATTGTGGTGGTTCTTTTTTCATATTATAAAGTGGTTAAAAAAACTAGAGATGAAAAAGAAAGTGATGGATTAGTGAGGAAGAACTGGACAGTCTTTACTAAGAGGGCTGTTGGTCTAAATTCATCAACTGAGTGAAAACCTAATTAGGACTTTATCAAAGGCTCATCACGACTGATCTCTCAGGCAAGCAGGGAAGCAGCACTGTGGTTGTAAAGAATTATCACTGGAAGAGAGACTGGCAAATACAAGAAACAATCTCACGGTGGAAATTATTGAAGTAGTGAAAAAAAGAATGAAAGACAGCATCTAGCTCTCTTAAGAAAAGATAAGAAAAACCTTTTTTATTTCAGCAAAATCTCATCTGTCAAGCAAAGTGGCATTGTCTTCCAGGTCACCCTAAGAAACGATGAAGGACTTAGAGATTTGGAGTTGTAAGAATGAAATCATATATGCCAAATACAATTTGAGGAAGGTTTGGGAAAGGGCTCTGTTTGAATCTCTATTCAGTATTGTCTGTTTCCCCCCTCCCCCTTTGCTTCTGCAAGGCTAATCCACTTCAAAAAATAACCTGAAAACCAGACCAAAAGGAAAACTAGATGTGCACAGCTGCATAGAGCACTGAATGGAACAAGAGACAGCACAGCAGCAAGGCTGGTCGCATTTGGGATGACATTCATGCTCGAGTGGCTCCTGCCTCTGACAGTGATGGGTGACGACAGAAAAAATTGAAAAAGTGAGACAGATAGGGAACACTAATCAATTAGCAACAAYTTTGACTAGAATAAAACAATATTCATGCTGCAGGCCTTCTTTTCAGTGATAAATGAACTTGTCTTGGGGTAGCCTCAACACATGGCACATTCCTGTTTTGAATCTAAAACAAAGAAGCTAGTAGAAAGATACAAATTGCTTCATGTTTTCACCTTTCTCTCTGATCTACAATGTTGATTAAACTTATTAAAGCTAGTTTCTACCTGGAGAATGAAACCTTGGCCCTACGATCAATTTCTGCTATTCCGGGAATTTGTACTCCCTTGTTCTGCATTAAATTTCCACTCGGCACTAACATGATCTGAAGTGAAATCATACACTGAAAAAAAAAAATCTTTTCAGAGATCATTATTGCCTGCTGAGAATTCTGCATTCCCTGCACAAATCTCATTTAGGAAAGAAAATGACAGATGAGGACCTATATTGCCTTCATTCAAAGTGCCCCCCCCCAACCAAACTTGTATTTTAAATTGCCAGTGCAGCCTGGGATCTGGAATGCCAAACAGGGCTGTATCTGCCAACTGCCTTAGCCCCATTAATGAAGATTTCTGCACCATTAATGAAGACTTAGTTAATTCTTACGAGAACACTCAACTTAGAAAACCATCCGTATCTCAGTCTCCCACAGCAATGAAGCATTTTTAGAGACAAGAAAAGGAACAAACACGCACATTTGATTCTGCATCAAGCCCAAATGTGTATATTAAGCCAGCAAGAAACTGCCCAGCTATACAATTATGCACATGACAAACAGAAAATATGTAAATGGAAAGTAATTCAAATAAATATTTCTTTTTCTTCCCATAGTTAATGATCAAAAAGGCTGTAAATTACTTTTTTTTTTTTGAACGTTCTCAACCCTAATTGCAAATACAAAACTTCTGTACTGCAATTCTCACTTCATGCTGGACTTAAGGAAAAGTGTCTTCAATAACTGGCCCTGCAGTTATTCATTCAAGACTTAGCTAGACAAAGCCACAGTTGACCTGATCTTGTRTTCTCCCCTTTTCCCAGTCACAGTCCTGCTCTGCCTACATGTTCCTAATACATTTCTTGTTCCTCGCTTCAGATGAGGAACAACACCATTTTGAGCACCACTGCCATGAAAGTTCTAATTTTACTGCTTTCTCCAACTGCTTTCTCAAAGTCCTTTGAAAGTTTCCACCTTGATTTATAATCATTTTATTCAGCTCCCCAAACAATACCATTCAGCCTAGTACCACATTCTATTACTATTGTATGAAGTGATTTATTTCAACATCTGTATGGACTATGACTGTGGCACATTTTGAAATCCTTTTAACAAGCTGTAAATCATATCTCCTTATCAGAAGAGAAGCCTTAAATGCAGTAAGATGTCTTAATGCTCCTAGACAGCATTCTTTCCTCTCTTCCCCATTGCCTGCTGTGTAGCTGGATGGTCCCTTACAACCTTCTACCCATGAACTGGCTGCACTTGCTATGCTTCTGCACGCTGTTTTATATTGCCTGTAGATTACCACAGGCGAAAAAATAGCAAACAAAATGGAAGTCCTATGTATAGACAGTGTAGATTATTTTATCAAGGAAACAGTTTCCATTGTTTTTGAGACACAGGAGAGAAATAACCAGATGAACATTAGCACTGCTTCGAAACTGAGAAATTTCACATTTCTCCGGATCTTCGGAATGCTARTGCTTACTAGATCTTTGTCCTCTCATGCTGGTGCTGTATATGTACCTAGTAGAATTTCTACAGTATAGTCTGGAATTGCCAAAGAGCAATGAGGAAATTTTTCACTCCCTTATGCACCTCTCCATCTAATACGAACGGGCCAGTGAGAGGCAACTCAGTCTTTCAATCAGCCTCATCCTGGTTCTCCTGAACCGCCCCTACGACTAGCTCGCAAAGTAGAGCTCTGGCTGCTGATGCTGCCAACCTCACCCACTCGAGAGCCAGCGTAGCTATGCCTGGCTCAGCAGACAAGAGTCTCTCCTCAAGAAACTTGCTTAAATGAGACCTAGAGAGGCCCAAACTTGTGCTGGGGAAGACAGTAACCCTGGATGGCACCCCAGATCCCAGTCCTTCCTTACCCTCCCTGGCCCCTCAGGAATAGTCATCTGCATTTTCATAGGGGCTTAAAAAAAAAACACTAAACACACAACCCGCTTGGCATCTTTGTTTTCTTCGTGATAAAATACGAGTATGTTTATTGCAGTTACTCTCCGTCTATAGTGACAATTAGGAAAAGGAGCCCACAGACAAGAAAGGACCACTTTGACCATCTACTCTGTTAGGACTTTACAATACAGAACATGAAACCGACCCAACAATTGTGCAGAACTTCTTTCATTATTGCTATACTACAGTGTAAAGGGCCACCACACTTAGATATACTTTTTTCTGGGGAAGACAAGCATCAGACATGCACATAAAATTAATAAGACTGTGTCAAAGTCAACTCTTCTATGAGGTTCTACTAAGCAGTCAGTAGAGACTCCAAAGTACATCCTAAATATTATCACTTGCTACCTAATTATACCTTTATAAGTTCACTCTTCCATATTTTTAAAAGCTACTGCTTAGTARTTTAATGATATGTCATCCTTATATTACACTGCACAGATATTTAAATTCCATGGAAGGAAAATAATAAAATGAGAGAGAAAAGAATAAAGGAGCCTACTGCAATGCCCTGAAGAACCACTTTGTCTAAAATTACTGGGATTCATTTATACTTCCTGTAAGTTGGCAAGCAAAGACAGCAGACTTTATTCRTGCATTATTTTAAATTAAACTGCACTACAGAAAATGAAATACTGCCCTGTCTTCCAAGTATAAGAAGCATTAAAAAAAAATATATATATATATGATTAAAGATGGTGATGCTTTTCTTAGAAAGCCACAAGATGGCAGTATTTCAGAACATTCTTGAGATTTCTTGAAAAGTTTTTATCAGTAAGTCTTTGTTACAATCACAATCATAAAAGACCACCCATAAAGTTGCATTCTAACAATGCAGGTTCTGAATACTGAGATGAGGGCTAACAGCCTACTCTTATGGTAGGTGGTATCTCATGGATAAAATGTAAGATGGATTCACCATGAGTAGACCAGTGCCAGACAAAACTGGTTTCATTCTATGCTTAGTTTTTTTTTTTTTCTTCTTCTTCTTCTTCTTCTTTTTTAAACCCCTTTAAAACAAAGGAAATACAGAATAGGTCATTGGTATAATGTTTGATAACACACTGACATATTTCCACATGGAAAATTACTATAATTGAGAAAGTAGGGATTAGGAATTAGGGGAGATATAAGTCTTGCCTAAAACAGACAGAACAACGGATAGCATCAAGGACAGAAACACTGGGCTGGAGAGTGGGCATAGGAAGAGCGTAAAATTGCTCAAAGGCACAAAGTACAGAGCAGAGCATACAAGATGTGCAATAAGGATGAGAGAAATTCAAGAGTACAATGTGCATTTTAGATGTCATCTAAAAAACAGCTGTGATAAAGAGGTGTAGAAACCTCTGAAGGTGAAAAAGTCCCACAAACCAGCTGAGCACTGAATGGCTATGAAATATTTATGTGATGTTACCCTAAAAAGGCAAATGTGTTTCTAGGATGTACTAAGAGAAAGATCACTAGCAAGATAATACTTATTCTTTTGAGATCAGCTCCACAAATCATGTTTGAAGAGCAACAAGAGCAGAGAAAAACTAGGAGGACAAACATGGAAACAAGAAGGCTAAAAAACATAACTTGCTTATCTGATTGTCCTCCGACGTAGTAAATCAGAACCCTCTAGAAATGTATCAGTATGGATTAATCCCCCAAAAGGCCAGCCAACAGTGTTAACACAAGGTATAAACTCACAACGAGTAAGTGACTGCAGCGTCAGCCTACCACTAATCTTTTTACTTTCACCCTATACCCCTAAGCATTCTCCCTGTTTGAAATCTAACTGGCAAGGTTTAATGTACCCATAAAAGGATCACAGAAAACTTAACAGGAAAGGGACGACTCATTCTGGTTAATGGAAATCCTCCTGTTGGAAGCAAAGGCATGGCAGGAGAAGCTAAATTCACAAAACAGAATGGAGACTATTTTTAAGGCATCTTTCCTTACTTCACTGTAATGCAGGCAAATAGCTGTGCATATTCTCTAGAGCAAATAACTTGCAGTGAAACCCTGCTCATGCTTGGCTGGCACTTGTGTATCTCCACTGCATGGCTAGAGACAACAAAAATATCTATTTCTTGAATCCAAGCTCCCCCCCTACAGTGATATTTTTTCCAAAGCGACACCTTGAAATTAGGTGTGGAATGCTGCATTTCACAGTGTTTCTCTTCTGCTCCATAAAGGCAGAAGCAGATGGAAAAAAAAAAAGAAGATAAGGCAGGGGGCTGGGAAGCATTGGCAAAACTCTTTGCATGTCTGCAGGGAAAATGGGGAAGGAAAGGAGAGGAAATGGAGGAGGATCTGGCRGCATTTTGGTAGCCTGAGAGGTTCTTTCCTGGCTCAGCTACTAGAACCTGCTTTGCATTTCACATGAAGAAATGCCCACTGTGACCAAAGAGTGTTTCCCCTCTCTCTTGCAGAAGGGAACTCTGCTTAAACAGATGAAGTTTTCAGAGAGTAAGAAAATCAAAACAYTCCACACTCCACTGTGAGAAGTTTCCCACAGATCTGATTCTTGTCAGCTSCTCATAGTCAAGCTCAGTGCTCTTGAGGAAGAAGTGATATAAGTTATGAAGTAACACAAGAAGTCTGAACAAAAACTGTTTCTATCAGTCTTGGTCACTCTTCTGTGCAAATGATGTAAAGGTCCAAAAAAGACATGCTACTAATCATGGAATCAATCATTCAGAGAAGTTCAGTGAGAGTGTAAGGATATGAACATGGTACATCTCTAAAAGTTTACTAGTAAAGCCAAACAGGGCTCTTGAAATTTACCTTTTATTAAATGCTAGTTTAATAAACTTGTTTCTATCTATTAAGCTTCAGTGGGTGCTTCAAGAGCAGGTTTTTGAGTATACATCAGTAAAGATGAAACGTTTTTGGCACAGAACARCTGTCAGGTATGCAGTTCTAAAACTTCCTCTGTTGGAAAGGTAAATATTTTGCATACTCTTTTGCASAGTCTGGTAGAGCAAGTTTCAGTTAAATGACCCCTGTATATTAGCTTCGACAGTATGTTTGTGTGTTGAGTAGAAACATTAAAAAATWAAAAAACACACATAAGAAACGTTTAAAAAATTCCTTTACAAGAAGGATTTTTTGTTCCAAATGAACAGACACCTTAAAAGCAATCAGAAAGAATACCAGTGATGTGCCAATGTCACGCTCAGAGAGAACAGASAAGTACAATTTGCAATACCTAGACAGGCACTCAGTCGTGATACACATGAGCTCAAGTACGCTACGGACTGAACCACTGCACGGAACAAAGCATTGCATTAYGAATAGGATGTGGACAACAGCTCTGTCACTTAATCTGTTCCTGGTTTTCTCTTGAATATGCTAAGAAAACTGCATTACTAGCAGCAATTCCATTGATGTTACTCACTTTCAGGATAAATGGAAGAGTAGACAACATTTACCTAGCTAACCCATGCTATGCTAAGTTTCCTCTCAGTTAAATAATCTCTCTGCTTCCAGTCCATAGCTATGTCTTGATCTGTTCCACCAACATAACACTGAATACCTAGAGCYGGCACTTGTGTGTAACTTAGCAAGCAAGTCACCGAGTTCAATCCCCAGCAAGGCAGACACCTCCTCCTCTTCTGCCCTCACTAACCCTCCAGTCCTCAGCTAGTGTGATTTTTTCCTGGAAGAACACCATAGATGTTACAGCTCAAGATGGTTTTGGGACTGCAGGACCCTCTGCTTTTGCAGACATATCTTAATATGTCACCCTACTTCCCCACATTTCTGTACCAGAATCCACAGATGTCCAACAATTCCATGTAAATATACATGCCGGATCTGCTGTGCTCTGGCACCTTGCTGAGAAATGAGGCCAGCATGGGGGAAGGGGGAAAAAGTACACAGCCATCTCCAGCCCTTCTCTTCTCACTCCTGCAGCATAAAGTTTGTGCTGTCGAGGGAGCTGAAACGGGGAAGAGACAGAGGAATACTAAGGACATACCACTGTGCTGGAAGTGAAGCTTAACAACACTGTTGTGGCACACATTTAGAAAGGCAGTAGCCACATAATATCAGTGCATATCTTTCCCTGTAACAGATTTTTACCAGAAGTGGAACAAATAAGAACTCTGCAGTAAAGTAAAACTTTGATTACTAGTGACAGAAACTCATCTCAGCAGCAGATGTAAGCAGACTAAAGGTTGTAAAAAATATAGAAACCTAATATTCTAAAATTATTGCTTTAGACCTAAGACAGACATATCAGGAGGCAARCACTTAGAATTTCTTTTCTTCAAAAATCACACATAGCCTTAGTATATCCATGTGAAAACAAAACACAGCAATGTAGCATTCTTTGTCTTTAATATTTGCCCAYATTTTGTCTTCTGCAGAGCAAGGAATTGACCTCAATCCATCAGCAGAAAATCTGCTTTACAAAGAGAAAAATCACTAATATGTTAAGGAATCAAYAAGTGTATTCACCAAGTTTCATGCAGATTTTATTCATGCTTACCTTGTCAGACTGGGAAATTCCTAATCAGATGCATCTGCTGAAAGGAAAGCTAACCTCAAAATGAAAAATCAGCATATATCAAAGAGGTAAGAGGGATGAGAAACCTTGAAAGAATTTAAATTATGTGATAGAAACTYCCCACTCTACAATGGTAAATCTAAACAAAAAGATGACCTTAAAATCCATTCTTTCTGTAAGCAAAGGGGATGYTGCTCAATATTTTATTTTTCTTGTTTTTCTTCCCCTCCACAGCAGGTTGACCAAAAGGAACAGRCAAAATGTCTGGAAGTGTGTATGCTAGATCAGGGGAGAGGTATTACCAAGTAGTGTATACTGTCATACATTAGGATGAAAGCAGAGTGCCTTGCTCAATACACCCTTCAKAGAGAAAACCTGTTATTAAGCAGTGATATAGCAACTCATAAACCACTTGAGAAACTGCACATTGAGCTAGACCTGTTGATATTACAGAATCATAGAATCAGTAAAGTTGGAAGGGACCTCTGGAGATCATCCAGTCCAACCTCCCCGCTAAGCAGGGTCACCTAGAGCATGGTAGACAGGGTTGCATCCAGGTGGGCCTTGAAGATCTCCAGAGAAGGAGACTCCACAACCTCTCTGGGCAACCTGGTCCAGTGCTCCGTCACTCTCACAGGGAAGAAATTCCCCCTCACAGTCAGGCAGAACTTCCTGTGCTTCAATTTCTGCCCATTGCCTCTTATCCTGTCACATGCGACAACTGAAAAGAGTTTGTCCCTGTCCCCTTGACATCCTCCCTTCAGATACTTACACACACTTTGATAAGATCCCCCCTTAGTCTTCTCTTCCCTAGGCTAAACAGGCCCAGCTCTCGCAGACGTTCCTCATAGGGCAGATGCTCCAGCCCTCTGATCATCTTTGTAGCCCTACGCTGGACTCTCTGCAGTAGCTCCATGTCTCCCTTCTACTGAGGAGCCCAGAACTGGACACAGCCCTTGAGATGAGGCCTCATCAAGGCTGAGCAGAGGGGCTCTCAGATTGGTTAAGCAGGATTTCCCCTTGGTGAATCCATGCTGGCTACTCCTGATCACCTTCTTTTCCTCCACCTGCTGGCAACAGTCTTCCTAATGCAGCCCAGGATACCTCTGGCCTTCTTGGCCACAAGGGCACATTGCTGGCTCATGGTCAACTTGTCATCCACCAGCACTCCCAGGTCYTTCTCTGCAGAGCTGCTYTCCAGCAGGTCAGCCCCCAGCTTGTACTGGTGCCTAGGGTTATTTCTCCCTAGGTGCAAGACTCTGCACTTGCCCTTGTTGAACCTCAGGAGGTTCCTCTCTGCCCAGCTCTCCAGCCTGTCCAGGTCTCTCTGGATGGCAGC